>NW_025048758.1:0-88713 GCF_018831695.1 Puntigrus tetrazona | reverse complement strand
GAAGCGCCTAAATATCTGGACTCAGGTTTTGAAAATTAAAAAAATCCTCCAGTGGTTGCAGGGGTTGAATGGAAAAGAAACCAAGAAGTAGCATCTTTCTGTACGGCCAAGGTTAGTTTAGATGAAGCCTGGATGTTTGGCATTAAGTTTTGAATTCTTAAAAATTTTCTCCAGGCTTACTTCATGGTCGAGAGTGGAAAATCGGGCCCAAGAAGTAGTAGCACTTAACCCAGCCAAGATAGGCTGGATGAAGCACCTAGATATCTGACTCAGGTTTTGAAAATTAAAAATTTCCTCCAGGGTGGCAGGGGTTCAGTGGAAAAGATTCCAAGAAGTAGCACCTTTCACAGAAAAAGATTGGCTAGATGTAGCTCCCTGGATGTTTGGCATTGGGGTTTGAATCCTTAAAAATTTTCTCCAGGAGTTACCCATGGTCGAGTGGAAAAGCGCAAGAAGAAGTAGCACTTAACCCCGCCAAGATTGGCTGGATGAAGCGCCTGGACGTTTGGTCTTTGCTTTCAAAATTCAAAGGTGTCTCTCCAGGTGGCAGGGGTTGAGGAAAGAGTCCAAGAAGCAGCACCTTCACAGGAAAAGATTGGCCAGATGTAGCCTGGATGTTTGGCATTGCCTGAATTTTAAAATTTTCTCCAGGGTTACCATGGTCGAAAGTGGAAAGCTTAACAAGAGGTAGCGCACTTAACTCGCCAAGATCGCCTCTGGTGTTACGCACGTAACCATGGTTCCTCTAGGAACGGAGACGCCGCGTCATTAAACGCTTGGGAACGCCAGCAGCATGCGCCGCTCTGGAACCACGCAAAGTCTGCCTATCGGAGGGAGCGACGCCATGGACGAGATGACGCCGCCGACCACAGGAAGTATAAAGTGATCGCCTGCGGCGCCGGCACCAGCCTCAGTAGTGAAGTAAGCTACGGCAGTGGGTGCGAAGTATGGCATCGGGACGAAAGGCCTCGCTCCCCTAGAGGAACCATGGTTACATTCGTAAATTCGAGACGTTCCTCTTCAAGTGAACCTCGAGCTGGCGCTCGCGTGAACGCTTTGGGAACGAAAGATGCCCACGCCCGCTATAATTCCAAGGCCCTGTTTCGAAAAGGGGTCCTCAGACTACCTTATCAGGAAAGGACAGAGAGCCAGGAGCAGCCCTCATGTCCAAGTTGTAAAACCGGGCAAAGTGGAGGGCGTGGACCACCCATGAGTTGTTGCAGATGTCCCCGAGGGGGACGCCTGCTAAGATAAGCCTTAGAGGCCGCCATACTCTTTGTAGAGTGCGCCCTGACCTCGAGAGGGCATGGGAGTGCAGAGGTTTCAGGCCAGGTGGATAGCCTCCACTATCCACCTGGGCAACAGTCCGCTTAGGGGCAGCGGCGCCCTATTTGTCGGACCAAAACAACAATGTAATTGGTCCGACTCGCGAGACGCAGTCCCATGCACATAAGTGTTCAGTGCTCGCACTGGACACATGCAGTTGAACTCCGCTGGTCCAGATCCGGGAAGGGGGAGGACGAGAAGGCCTGCAGCACGATCGGGCTGTGGTGTAACAGAGGGCACTTTAGGGTGTATAACCCACTGATGGGTGCATAAAAAGCCTTTGGACATGCTGAAAGGCAAAGTCCAGGTGAGTAGGGGCCACTGAGAGGGCCTGCAGATCTCCCCACCCACTCTCCGCAGAGAGGTGATGGCGAGGAGAAATGCTGTCTTAAAAGATAAGACCGGTAAGGAACCTCTTCGAGGGGCTCGGGCGGGTGCCTCACACAGAGCCTCTAACACCACAACCAAATCCCAGGGGGACCCCTGGGTCCTTGACTGGAGGTCTCAGCCTCAGCACACCGTGGAGGAATCGTGGTAACTAATGGGTGCTTACTCCACTGAGTGGCCACCAATAGGCCATGATATGCAGATATGGCTGCCAATGTAGACCTTCCAGGTGAGTCAGATAACCCAGTGAGAATCTACCTGAAGGAACTCAGCACTGAACCTACTGGGCGGTTTAACTGGGCTTAAGTGGCGATCTCCACACCAGAAGTGAAACATTTCCAACCTCCCTGGTATACCACGCTCCTCAGAGAGGGAGCTCTGGATTGGAGGATGGTCTCAACAACCTCAGCTGAAAGACCAGAGGCTATGAGTTGAGCCCCTCAGGGGCCACACTCACAGCTTCAACAACTCCCCAGGCGAGGGTGAACTATTGTTCCCCGCCTGAGAGAGTAGATCCGGCCTCAGGGGATTCTTCCCACGGATGACCGCCTCACTAGGCCGATGGAGGTCCGCAACCAACACTCGCCCGGCCAGAACGGGCTACCAACAGTAGTTCGACTCCGCCCTGGCGCACTTCATCGCCAGAACCCCGGGAGCAGGGCAATCGGGGAAATGCGTGACAGGCGACGCCTTGTCACGCCAGGACATGGCATCCAGTCCCAGGGGAGCTTTCTTGGATGAACTAGAGAGAACTTCGAGGACATTGTGCATTCCCTGCAGAAGCAAAGAGGTCCACCTGCCTGGTAAAATCTCGACCAGATCTGTTCACCGTCGCCGGTGAAGCATCTATTCCCGGCCTCAACCCTGTCTCGACAGGGTGTCGGCTCCTCGTGATTGAGATGCCCAGGGATGTAGATCGCCTCAGCGGCAGCAGATTTTGCTCCTGGGACCACACAAGGATCTGGTGCGCCAGCTTGTTCAAGGGGCGTGAACGCAGACCTCCCTGGTGGTTGATGTAAGAGACCACCGCTGTGTTGTCGGGTGTGCACCAACACATGGTGACCTCTCAGGCCTGGGAGAAAGTAAGCTTCAGCACGAAATACCGCTAACATCTCTAGCAGATTGATATGCCACCCCCTGGTGGGTGATCGCCTATTATGACCGTGGGCCGGGCGCTGTTCAATACTGGGCGCCCAACAGTTAGGGATGCATCTGTCGCAGCAGGAGGTCCGTCGCGACATAGAGCTCTCTAACCTTGGGCCCTGATTCTGGAAATCCAAGGCTTCCTCCACAAGTCTAAGGCCCGAACTGCACTGGGCGTGACACTTTGATTTATGCGGAGTGGTTTCTCCTGGGAGAACTCCTTGTCCTGAGCCACTCACTGTAGGGGTTCTCACAAGGTACAGCAGGCCAAAGGGTATCACGTTGGACGAGCTGCCATCAGGCCCAACAGTCTCTGATACTGCTTGACAGTGAATGATTGGCCTTCCCTGACTCTCTCGACTGGACATGAAGATTTACTGCGTACGTGGCAGGAGACAAGCGTGCCCACATTGTGGTCGTAATCCCACACCACGCCCAGGTATGTGGTCCTCTGGAGCGGGACGCAATACACTCTGCTAACGGCTTGGCTCAGCCTCAAACCCTAGCTCCTCTATGTGAGACAGAACAACATCTCGATGTTGAACTGCCATCTGCTCTGATTGAGCTAATATCAACCAATCGTCGATATAATTGAGTATGCGGATGCCCTGGAGTCTCAGTGGAGCCAGAGCTGCATCTATACACTTCGTAAAGGGAGGGGTGGAGAGTGCTAGGCCGAACGGAAGTACTGAGTATTGGTATGCTACGCTCAAAGCGCGAACCTCAGAAAACTCCTGTGTTGAGGAAGGATGGATATATGGAAGTATAGCATCTCTCAGATCTGCTGTTGACAAAACCAGTCCTCGGATCTGATTTGAGTCACCACATGCTTGATGGTAAGCATTTTGAACTTCAGTTCGCTGACTCAGGCGGTTCAAGACCCTCAGATCTAGATGGGAAGCGCCCCCAATCCTTCTTGGAATAACTAAGTGGCTGGCTGAAAACCTGCAGATTCCACAGCATGAGGAGGGACCACCTCGATGGCGCTACTTCTGGAGCAGGGATCTTACTTCCTCCTGTTCCATCACCAGAGCTCGCTGGGGCCGACATGCTGTCGGTGTGACTTCCCTGAATGCCGCCGGTGGTGGAAAAGCCGAACTCAGTTCGATAGCCTTTTCTTATCGTTGGTATGACCCGCATTGAGATACATTTGCCGGAAGAAAACACGCTGCTAAATAATTCACTAAGAGGAATCAACCTCTCGAGGCTGCCTCTGGTGTGTGAGATACAGGTAACCCGGTGGCCTGAAACGGTTGACCGGCGGGCAGAGATCTGGCTAGCTGCTAGCAGGTCACCCGCAGGAAGCGCGCTACCGGGCCGTGGCACTGCACTCAGGTGAATCCGGCTGGGGAAGCGTGTTGAAGCCTCAACACTTCCAGGCACGAGGGCAGAGATAGCAGAGTCCCTTCCCGAGGGCCCACGGGAGGAGGCTGGTGCCGTCAGACCTGGCATAACCTAGTCCTCCCAGGAGGGGCTGGCCACTCAAGCCCTGAGCCACTCATATCAGGGCTTCTAGCAGCGTCGTTTCCTGTCCCAAAAGGCCCTCAAGTCTTTAGGACCGAAGCTCCCTGCCCATAGCGCCGCCGCCTCTGCTGTTTTTTGGAGGCTTGAGAGGCACACTCTGCTTTTACACATACCTATAACAAGAACTAATGCAGCGGTGGGGGCATCTCTCGTCCCGATGCCCCCTGAGGATCGAGACGCCGGGAGGAAATGCCTGTATGTACCGCTCGATTCTGGGCCTCCTGAACTCTCTATTAGCGGAAGTCGCGAATAGGCCAGAAGGCTGCAGGGGCGTCACAGGCAGACCCTGTCCCGCTTCTTCATGTCCCGGACGGGGTCGCGCCAGAGTATGCCTCTCCGCGGCCACAAGGGATGACATAGGCCGCCCTACAGCGCAGGCGGTCTCGCGCCAGTAACCCAGGCAGAGAGGTCAGCCCGTCCGGCGCCAGTTCTGGCGCATGTCATACGGACCTGACCCCCTCTCCCTCATCAATCATCTTTCAGCAGGTCGGCTTGGTATGCCTGCAACACCGCCATAGTGTGCATACAAGCCCCAGCCAATCCCCTGCTGCCGCGTACCTTCTTAGCCATCAAAGCCGGCGTTGTTCTCAGCGCCTTGATGGTAAGTCGAACCTTCAAAGCGATGCGCACCGGGGACAGATAGGTAGCTAGAGACTGCATCTACCCGAGGGCATCGCCTTATAACCGCGCACTCAGCGACTCCCGCCACATTACACGTAATGACCAGCAGCGGTGGGGAGAAAACACGAATGAGTCACGGCCTTCCCAGAGGACCTCGACAGCTCACTGTGGAGGTCTGGGAAGATTGAAACTCCGTCTCAGAGGTGGCTGCTTCGCTCTCAGAACCTTTCATCCAATTTAGATTTCTGAGGCTCAGCGTATCAGCTCGGCGAGCCAATACGATGTTTAATTTGTAACCGCATGCAGTTACCACACCCAAGAGCTCTCATATTGCCAGCGTGTGCAATGGCGCATCGTCCACCACGTCAACATCAACCTCCTCGGAGAGAAGAGTGGCCGCGAGTGGAGCGTCTCCCCGTGGCAGAAGAAGCGGATGCGGGGCGGACCCACGGGATTGAAGCGCCCGATCTGGCGGACTCCGATGGAAAGCGGGACGAAACCGTCTCATCTCCTCCGCTTGATCGAGTTGCGATCCCCAGACGGCGCCGATCGCTCCGCCTCAGCCGGTGAGCGGGTCCCGCACCCTGGGGACGCTGGTGAAGTCTCCCTCGTGAAGAAGAGACCTCCGGAAGCGGAGTGTTATGCAGCGGTAGCTGCAAACAATACGGACAATCGGTCCCCTCGAGGAGCTGACGCCGCGTGCTCCGCTCCCAGGCACGCCACCGCACAAGCTGTGTGTGTGTCCCCACCCGTGATATAGCGAGGGCGGGATCAGCACACGCTTGCGCTTGCAGCGAACACCAGCGTGTTAAGCGCCGTTCCTCTTTACACCTCTGATCATCAGCCGCAATATTTCTTTTTAAGCTAGACAAACAGACAGCAAATAGACAAACAACAGCACGCGCGCTTACTGAACGCAGAAAGCTGGTGCCGGCATCGCAGAGCGCCACTTTATACTTCCTGGTCGGGCGACGCCATCTTCGTCCATGACGCCGCTCCTCCATTGGACAGACTTTACACGTGGTTCAGAACGGCGCACGCTGAAGGCGTTCCCAAAGCGTTTACCGACGCAGCTCGAGTTCCTGAAGAGGAAACGACTGGATGAAGTTACTAGATATCTGGACTCAGGTTTTGAAAATTAAAAATTCTCCAGGGTGGCAGAGGTTGAATGGAAAAGAGTCTAAGAAGTAGCACCTTTCTCACAGCCAATATTGGCTAGATGAAGCTTGGATGTTTGGCAATAAGTTTTGAATTTTTAAAATTTTTCTCCAGGGTAACCATGGTCGAGTATTAAAGCTGACCCAAAAAGTAGCCCTTAACCCAGCCAAGATCGGCTGGATGAAAAGCATCTAGATGTTTGGACTTTTTGCTTTGAAAATTTAAAAATTTCTCCAGAGAGTAACAGCGGTTGAATGGAAAGAAAAAAGAGTCGAAGTAGCACTCTTTCACGGCCAAAATTGGCTAGATGAAATGCCTGGATGTTCTTTAAATTCAATTATACTAAAAATTTTCTGAAGAGTTACCACCATGGTCGATTGGAAAAAGATTCAAGAGTAGCATAACCCAGCCAAGATCTGGTGGATGAAAGCGCCTAGATATCTGGACTCAGGTTTGAAAAATTAAAAAAATTCCTCTGGGGTTGCAGGGGTTGAATGGAAAAGAGTCCAAGAAGTAGCAACTTTCACTGCCAAGATTGATTAGATGAAGCCTGGATGTTTGGCCTTAAGTTTTGAATTCTTAAAATTTTTCTCCAGGGTTACCATGGTCGAGTGGAAAAGCTGCCTCAAGTAGCGTAGCACTTAACCCAGCCAAGATCGACTGGATGAAGCGCCTGGATGTTTGGACTTTTCCTTTGAAAATTTAAAAATTTCCTCCAGGGTGGCAGGGATTGAATGGAAAAGAGTCCAAGAAGTAGCACCTTTCACGGCCAAGATTGGCTAGATGAAGTGCCTGGAATTTTGGCATTAAGTTTTGAATTCTTAAACATTTTCTCCAGGGTTACCATGGTCGAGTGGAAAAGCGTCCATGAGTAGCACTTAACCCAGCCAAGATCGGGCTGGATGAAGCGCCTAGATATCTGACTCAGGTTTTGAAAATTAAAAAAATCCTCCAGGGTTGCAGGGGTTGAATGGAAAGAAACCAAGAAGTAGCACCTTTCACAGCTGCCAAGATTGGTTAGATGAAGCCTGGATGTTTGGCATTAAGTTTTGAATTCTTACAAATTTTCTCTAGGCTTACCATGGTCGAGTGGAAAAGCGCCAAGAAGTAGCACTTAACCCAGCCAAGATAGGCTGGATAAAGCACCTAGATATCTGGACTCAGGTTTTGAAAATTAAAAATTTCTCCAGGGTGGCAGGGGTTGAGGGAAAAGATTCCAAGAAGTAGCACCTTTCACAGAAAAAGATTGGCTAGATGTAGCCTGGATGTTTGGCATTAAGTTTTGAATTCTTAAAAATTTTCTCAGGGTTACCATGGTCGAGTGGAAAAGACATCGAATGAAGTAGCACTTAACCCACCAAGATCGGCTGGATGAAGTGCCTGGATGTTTGGTCTTTCCTTTGAAAATTTAAAAATTTCTCCAGGGTGGCAGGGGTTGAAATGGAAAAGAGTCCGAGAAGTAGCACCTTTCACGCCAAAATTGGCTAGGTGAAGTGCATGGATGTTTGGCTTTAAATTTTGAATTTTTAAAAATTTTTTCCAGGGTTATCATGGTCGAGTGGAAAAGCATCCAAGAAGTAGCACTTAACCCAGCCAAGATCGGCTGGATGAAGTGCCTGGATGTTTGGACTTTTCCTTTGAAAATTAAAAAATTTCTCCAGGGTGGCAGGGGCTGAATGGAAAAGAGTCCAAGAAGTAGCACCTTTCACGGCCAAGATTGGCTAGATGAAGTGCCTGGATGTTTGGCATTAAGTTTTGAATTCTTAAACACTTTCTCCAGGGTTACCATGGTCGAGTGGAAAAGCTGCCCAAGAAGTAGCACTTAACCCAGCCAAGATCGGGCTGGAAGAAGCGCTGGATATTCTGGACTTTGCTTTGAAAATTTAAAAATTTCCTCCAGGGTGGCAGCGGTTGAATGGAAAAGATTCCAAGAAGTAGCACTTTCACGGCCAAAATTGGCTAGATGAAGTGCATGGATGTTTGGCTTTAAGTTTCAATTCTTAAAAATTTTCTCCCAGGGTTATCATGGTCGAGTGGAAAAGCATCCAAGAAGTAGCACTTAACCCCAGCCAAGATCGGCTGGATGAAGCGCCTAGATATCTGGACTCAGGTTTTGAAAATTAAAAATTTCTCCAGGGTGGCAGGGGTTGAATGGAAAAGAGTCCGAGAAGTAGCACCTTTCACGGCCAAAATTGGCTAGATGAAGTGCCTGGATGTTTGGCTTTAAGTTTTGAATTCTTAAAAATTTTCTCCAGGGTTACCATGGTCGAGTGGAAAAGCATCCAAGAAGTAGCACTTAACCCAGCCAAGATTGGCTGGATGAAGCGCCTAAATATCTGGACTCAGGTTTTGAAAAATTAAAAAAATCCTCCAGGGTTGCAGGGGTTGAATGGAAAAGAAACCAAGAAGTAGCACCTTTCACGGCCAAGGTTGGTTAGATGAAGCCTGGATGTTTGGCATTAAGTTTTGAATTCTTAAAAATTTTCCAGGCTTACCATGGTCGAGTGGAAAATCGTCCAAGAAGTAAGCACTTAACCCAGCCAAGATAGGCTGGATGAAGCACCTAGATATCTGGACTCAGGTTTTGAAAAATTAAAAATTTCTCCAGGGTGGCAGGGGTTCAGTGGAAAAGATTCCAAGAAGTAGCACCTTTCACAGAAAAGATTGGCTAGATGTAGCCTGGATGTTTGGCATTAAGTTTTGAATCCTTAAAAATTTTCTCAGGGTTACCATGGTCGAGTGGAAAAGCATACAAGAAGTAGCACTTAACCCAGCCAAGATTGGCTGGATGAAGCGCCTGGACGTTTGGTCTTTGCTTTCAAAATTTAAAAATTTCCTCCAGGGTGGCAGGGGCTGGAGTGGAAAAGAGTCCAAGAAGTAGCACCTTTCACAGAAAAGATTGGTTAGATGTAGCCTGGATGTTTGGCATTAAGTTTTGAATTCTTAAAAATTTTCTCCAGGGTTACCATGGTCGAGTGGAAAAGCGACCAAGAAGTAGCACTTAACCCAGCCAAGATCGACTGGATGAAGCGCCTAGATATCTGGACTCAGGTTTTGAAAATTAAAAAAAATTCTCCAGGGTGGCAGGGGTTGAATGGAAAAGAGTCTAAGAAGTAGCACCTTACAGCCAAGATTGGCTAGATGAAGCTTGGATGTTTGGCATTAAGTTTTGAATTTTAAAAATTTTCTCCAGGGTAACCATGGTCGAAAGTGGTAAAGAGTCCAGTGCTAGTAGCCCTTAACCCAGCCAAGATCGGCTGGATGAAGCGCCTAGATGTTTGGACTTTTGCTTTGAAAATTTAAAAATTTCTCTCAGGGTGGCAGCGGTTGAATGGAAAAGAGTCCAAGAAGTAGCACCTTTCACGGCCAAAATTGGCTAGATGAAGTGCCTGGATGTTTGGCTTTAAATTTCCGAATTCTTAAAAATTTTCTCCAGGGTTACCATGGTCGAGTGGAAAAGCATCAAGAAGTAGCACTTAACCCAGCCAAGATCGGCTGGATGAAGCGCCTAGATATCTGGACTCAGGTTTTGAAAATTAAAAAAATTCCTCTGAGGGTTGCAGGGGTTGAATGGAAAAGAGTCCAAGAAGTAGCAACTTTCACGGCCAAGATTGATTAGATGAAGCCTGGATGTTTGGCATTAAGTTTTGAATTCTTAAAATTTTTCTCCAGGGTTACCATGGTCGAGTGGAAAAGCGTCCAAGAAGTAGCACTTAACCCAGCCAAGATCGGCTGGATGAAGCGCCTGGATGTTTGGACTTTTCCTTTGAAAATTTAAAAATTTCCTCCAGGGTGGCAGGGATTGAATGGAAAAGAGTCCAAGAAGTAGCACCTTTCACGCCAAGATTGGCTAGATGAAGTGCCTGGAATTTTGGCATTAAGTTTTGAATTCTTAAACATTTTCTCCAGGGTTACCATGGTCGAGTGGAAAAGCGTCCAAGAAGTAGCACTTAACTCCAGCCAAGATCGGCTGGATGAAGCGCCTAGATATCTGGACTCAGGTTTTGAAAATTAAAAAAAAATCCTCCAGGGTTGCAGGGGTTGAATGGAAAAGAAAGCCAAGAAGTAGCACCTTTCACGCCAAGATTGGCTAGATGAAGCCTGGATGTTTGGCATTAAGTTTTGAATTCTTACAAATTTTCTCTAGGCTTACCATGGTCGAGTGGAAAAGCGCCCAAGAAGTAGCACTTAACCCAGCCAAGATAGGCTGGATAAAGCACCTAGATATCTGGACTCAGGTTTTGAAAATTAAAAATTTCCTCCAGGGTGGCAGGGGTTGAGTGGAAAAGATTCCAAGAAGTAGCACCTTTCACAGAAAAGATTGGCTAGATGTAGCCTGGATGTTTGGCATTAAGTTTTGAATTCTTAAAAATTTTCTCCAGGGTTACCATGGTCGAGTGGAAAAGCATACAAAGTAGCACTTAACCCAGCCAAGATCGGCTGGATGAAGTGCCTGGATGTTTGGTCTTTTCTTTGAAAATTTAAAAATTTCCTCCAGGGTGGCAGGTTTGAATGGAAAAGAGTCCAGAAGTAGCACCTTTCACGGCCAAAATTGGCTAGATGAAGTGCATGGATGTTTGGCTTTAAATTTTGAATTCTTAAAAATTTTTTCCAGGGTTATCATGGTCAGTGGAAAAGCATCCAAGAAGTAGCACTTAACCCAGCCAAGATCGGCTGGATGAAGTGCCTGGATGTTTGGACTTTTCCTTTTGAAAATTAAAAAATTTCCTCCAGGGTGGCAGGGGTTGAATGGAAAAGAGTCAAGAAGTAGCACCTTTCACGGCCAAGATTGGCTAGATGAAGTGCCTGGATGTTTGGCATTAAGTTTTGAATTCTTAAACACTTTCTCCAGGGTTACCATGGTCGAGTGGAAAAGCGTCCAAGAAGTAGCACTTAACCCAGCCAAGATCGGCTGGAAGAAGCGCCTGGATGTTCGGACTTTTGCTTTGAAAATTTAAAAATTTCCTCCAGGGTGGCAGCGGTTGAATGGAAAAGATTCAAGAAGTAGCACCTTTCACGGCCAAAATTGGCTAGATGAAGTGCATGGATGTTTGGCTTTAAATTTCGAATTCTTAAAAATTTTTCTCCAGGGTTATCATGGTCGAGTGGAAAAGCATCCAAGAAGTAGCACTTAACCCAGCCAAGATCGGCTGGATGAAGCGCCTAGATATCTGGACTCAGGTTTTGTAAATTAAAAAAAATTCCTCTAGGGTTGCAGGGGTTGAATGGAAAAGAAACCAAGAAGTAGCACCTTTCACGCCAAGATTGGCTAGATGAAGCACCTGGATGTTTGGCATTAAGTTTTGAATTTTTAAAAATTTTCTGGGCTTACCATGGTCGAGTGGAAAAGCGTCCAAGAAGTAGCACTTAACCCATCCAAGTTCGCCTGGATGAAGCACCTAGATATCTGGACTCAGGTTTTGAAGATTAAAAAAATGTCTTCCAGGGTGGCAGGGGTTGAATGGAAAAGAGTCCAAGAAGTAGCAACTTTCACGGCCAATATTGGCTAGATGAAGCCTAGATGTTTGGCATTAAGTTTTGAATTCTTAAAAATTTTCTCCAGGGTTACCATGGTTGAGTGGTAAAGCATCCAAGAAGTAGCACTTAACCCAGCCAAGATCTGCTGGATGAAGCGCCTGGATGTTTGGACTTTGCTTTTTGAAATTTTAAAAATTTCTCTCAGGGTGGCAGGGGTTGAATGGAAAAGAGTTCAAGAAGTAGCACCATTCACGGCCAAGATTGGTTAGATGAAGCCTGGATGTTTGGCATTAAGTTTTGAATTCTTAAAAATTTTCTCCAGGGTTACCATGGTCGAGTGGAAAAGCGTCAAGAAGTAGCACTTAACCCAGCCAAGATCGGCTGGATGAAGCGCCTGGACGTTTGGGCATTAAGTTTTGAATTCTTAAAAATTTTCTCTAGGGTTACCATGGTCGAGTGGTAAAGCGTCCAAGAAGTAGCACTTAACCCAGCCAAGATCGACTGGATGAAGCACCTAGATATCTGGACTCAGGTTTTGAAAGTTTAAAAATTTCCTTCAGGGTGGCAGGGGTTGAATGGAAAAGAGTCCAAGAAGTATCACTTTTCACGGCCAAGATTGGTTAGATGAAGTGCCTGGATGTTTGGCATTAAGTTTTGAATTCTTAAAAATTTTCTCCAGGGTTACCATGGTCGAGTGGAAAAGCGTCCAAGAAGTAGCACTTAACACAGCCAAGATCGGCTGGATGAAGCGCCTAGATATCTGGACTCAGGTTTTGAAAATTAAAAATTTCTCCAGGGTGGCAGGGGTTGAATGGAAAAGAGTCCAAGAAGTAGCACCTTTCACGGCCAAGATTGGTTAGATGAAGCCTGGATGTTTGGCATTAAGTTTTGAATTCTTAAAAATTTTCTCCAGGGTTACCATGGTCAAGTGGTAAAGCGTCCAAGAAGTAGCACTTAACCCAGCCAAGATCGGCTGGATGAAGCGCCTAGATATCTGGACTCAGGTTTTGAAAATTAAAAAATTTCCTCCAGGGTGGCAGGGGTTGAATGGAATGGAAAGAGTCCAAGAAGTAGCACCTTTCACGGCCAAAATTGGCTAGATGAAGTGCCTGGATGTTTGGCTTTAAGTTTTGAATTCTTAAAAATTTTCTCCAGGGTTACCATGGTCGAGTGGAAAAGCATAAGAAGTAGCACTTAACCCCGCCAAGATTGGCTGGATGAAGCGCCTGGACGTTTGGTCTTTTGCTTTCAAAATTTAAAAATTTCCTCCAGGGTGGCAGGGGTTGAGTGGAAAAGAGTCCAAGAAGTAGCACCTTTCACAGAAAAAGATTGGCTAGATGTAGCCTGGATGTTTGGCATTAAGTTTTGAATTCTTAAAAATTTTCTCCAGGGTTACCATGGTCGAGTGGAAAAGCGACCAAGAGGTAGCACTTAACCCGGCCAAGATCGACTGGATGAAGCGCCTAGATATCTGGACTCAGGTTTTGAAAATTAAAAAAATTCCTCCAGGGTGGCAGGGGTTGAATGGAAAAGAGTCTAAGAAGTAGCACCTTTCACAGCCAATATTGGCTAGATGAAGCTTGGATGTTTGGCATTAAGTTTTGAATTTTTAAAAATTTTCTCCAGGGTAACCATGGTCGAGTGGTAAAGCGTCCAAAAAGTAGCCCTTAACCCAGCCAAGATCGGCTGGATGAAGCGCCTAGATGTTTGGACTTTTGCTTTGAAAATTTAAAAATTTCCTCCAGGGTGGCAGCGGTTGAATGGAAAAGAGTCCAGAAGTAGCACCTTTCACGGCCAAAATTGGCTAGATGAAGTGCCTGGATGTTTGCTTTAAATTTAATTCTTAAAAATTTTCTCCAGGGTTACCATGGTCGAGTGGAAAAGCATCCAAGAAGTAGCACTTAACCCAGCCAAGATCGGCTGGATGAAGCGCCTAGATATCTGGACTCAGGTTTTGAAAATTAAAAAAATTCCTCTAGGGTTGCAGGGGTTGAATGGAAAAGAGTCCAAGAAGTAGCAACTTTCACGGCCAAGATTGATTAGATGAAGCCTGGATGTTTGGCCTTAAGTTTTGAATTCTTAAAATTTTTCTCCAGGGTTACCATGGTCGAGTGGAAAAGCGTCAAGAAGTAGCACTTAACCCAGCCAAGATCGACTGGATGAAGCGCCTGGATGTTTGGACTTTTCCTTTGAAAATTTAAAAATTTCCTCCAGGGTGGCAGGGATTGAATGGAAAGAGTCCAAGAAGTAGCACCTTTCACGGCCAAGATTGGCTAGATGAAGTGCCTGGAATTTTGGCATTAAGTTTTGAATTCTTAAACATTTTCTCCAGGGTTACCATGGTCGAGTGGAAAAGCGTCCAAGGAGTAGCACTTAACCCAGCCAAGATCGGCTGGATGAAGCGCCTAGATATCTGGACTCAGGTTTTGAAAATTAAAAAAAATCCTCCAGGGTTGCAGGGGTTGAATGGAAAAGAAACCAAGAAGTAGCACCTTTCACGGCCAAGATTGGTTAGATGAAGCCTGGATGTTTGGCATTAAGTTTTGAATTCTTACAAATTTTCTCTAGGCTTACCATGGTCGAGTGGAAAAGCGCCAAGAAGTAGGCACTTAACCCAGCCAAGATAGGCTGGATAAAGCACCTAGATATCTGGACTCAGGTTTTGAAAATTAAAAATTTCCTCCAGGGTGGCAGGGGTTGAGTGGAAAGATTCCAAGAAGTAGCACCTTTCACAGAAAAAGATTGGCTAGATGTAGCCTGGATGTTTGGCATTAAGTTTTGAATTCTTAAAAATTTTCTCCAGGGTTACCATGGTCGAGTGGAAAAGCATACAAGAAGTAGCACTTAACCCCGCCAAGATCGGCTGGATGAAGTGCCTGGATGTTTGGTCTTTTCCTTTGAAAATTTAAAAATTTCTCCAGGGTGGCAGGGGTTGAATGGAAAAGAGTCCGAGAAGTAGCACCTTTCACGCCAAAATTGGCTAGGTGAAGTGCATGGATGTTTGGCTTTAAATTTCAATTCTTAAAAATTTTTTTCCAGGGTTATCATGGTCGAGTGGAAAAGCATCCAAGAAGTAGCACTTAACCCAGCCAAGATCGGCTGAATGAAGTGCCTGGATGTTTGGACTTTTCCTTTGAAAATTAAAAAATTTCCTCCAGGGTGGCAGGGGTTGAATGGAAAAGAGTCCAAGAAGTAGCACCTTTCACGCCAAGATTGGCTAGATGAAGTGCCTGGATGTTTGGCATTAAGTTTTGAATTCTTAAACACTTTCTCCAGGGTTACCATGGTCGAGTGGAAAAGCGTCCAAGAAGTAGCACTTAACCCAGCCAAGATCGGCTGGAAGAAGCGCCTGGATGTTCGGACTTTTGCTTTGAAAATTTAAAAATTTCCTCCAGGGTGGCAGCGGTTGAATGGAAAAGAGTCCGAGAAGTAGCACCTTTCACGGCCAAAATTGGCTAGATGAAGTGCATGGATGTTTGGCTTTAAATTTCGAATTCTTAAAAATTTTCTCCAGGGTTATCATGGTCGAGTGGAAAAGCATCCAAGAAGTAGCACTTAACCCAGCCAAGATCGGCTGGATGAAGCGCCTAGATATCTGGACTCAGGTTTTGTAAATTAAAAAAAATTCCTCTAGGATTGCAGGGGTTGAATGGAAAGAAACCAAGAAGTAGCACCTTTCACGGCCAAGATTGGCTAGATGAAGCACCTGGATGTTTGGCATTAAGTTTTGAATTTTTAAAATTTTCTCTCTGGGCTTACCATGGTCGAGTGGAAAAGCGTCCAAGAAGTAGCACTTAACCCAGCCAAGTTCGGCTGGATGAAGCACCTAGATATCTGGACTCAGGTTTTGAAGATTAAAAAAATGTCTTCCAGGGTGGCAGGGGTTGAATGGAAAAGAGTCCAAGAAGTAGCAACTTTCACGGCCAATATTGGCTAGATGAAGCCTGGATGTTTGGCATTAAGTTTTGAATTCTTAAAAATTTTCTCCAGGGTTACCATGATTGAGTGGTAAAGCGTCCAAGAAGTAGCACTTAACCCAGCCTAGATCTGCTGGATGAAGCGCCTGGATGTTTGGACTTTTGCTTTGAAATTTTAAAAATTTCCTCCAGGGTGGCAGGGGTTGAATGGAAAAGAGTTCAAGAAGTAGCACCTTTCACGGCCAAGATTGGTTAGATGAAGCCTGGATGTTTGGTATTAAGTTTTGAATTCTTAAAAATTTTCTCCAGGGTTACCATGGTCGAGTGGAAAAGCGTCCAAGAAGTAGCACTTAACCCAGCCAAGATCGGTTGGATGAAGCGCCTGGACGTTTGGCATTAAGTTTTGAATTCTTAAAAATTTTCTCTAGGGTTACGATGGTCGAGTGGTAAAGCGTCAAGAAGTAGCACTTAACCCAGCCAAGATCGACTGGATGAAGCGCCTAGATATCTGGACTCAGTTTTGAAAGTTTAAAAATTTCCTTCAGGGTGGCAGGGGTTGAATGGAAAAGAGTCCAAGAAGTATCACTTTTCACGGCCAAGATTGGTTAGATGAAGTGCCTGGATGTTTGGCATTAAGTTTTGAATTCTTAAAAATTTTCTCCAGGGTTACCATGGTCGAGTGGAAAAGCGTCCAAGAAGTAGCACTTAACCCAGCCAAGATCGGTTGGATGAAGCGCCTGGACGTTTGGCATTAAGTTTTGAATTCTTAAAAATTTTCTCCAGGGTTACCATGGTCGAGTGGAAAAGCGTCCAAGAAGTAGCACTTAACATAGCCAAGATCGGCTGGACGAAGCGCCTAGATATCTGGACTCAGGTTTTGAAAATTAAAAATTTCCTCCAGGGTGGCAGGGGTTGAATGGAAAAGAGTCCAAGAAGTAGCACATTTCACGGCCAAGATTGGTTAGATGAAGCCTGGATGTTTGGCATTAAGTTTTGAATTCTTAAAAATTTTTCCAGGGTTACCATGGTCAAGTGGTAAAGCGTCCAAGAAGTAGCACTTAACCCAGCCAAGATCGGCTGGATGAAGCGCCTAGATATCTGGACTCAGGTTTTGAAAATTAAAAAATTTCCTCCAGGGTGGCAGGGGTTGAATGGAAAAGAGTCCGAGAAGTAGCACCTTTCACGGCCAAAATTGGCTAGATGAAGTGCCTGGATGTTTGGCTTTAAGTTTTGAATTCTTAAAAATTTTCTCCAGGGTTACCATGGTCGAGTGGAAAAGCATCCAAGAAGTAGCACTTAACCCAGCCAAGATTGGCTGGATGAAGCGCCTAGATATCTGGACTCAGGTTTTGAAAATTAAAAAAAATCCTCCAGGGTTGCAGGGGTTGAATGGAAAAGAAACCAAGAAGTAGCACCTTTCACGGCCAAGGTTGGTTAGATGAAGCCTGGATGTTTGGCATTAAGTTTTGAATCCTTAAAAATTTTCTCCAGGGTTACCATGGTCGAGTGGAAAAGCATACAAGAAGTAGCACTTAACCCCGCCAAGATCGGCTGGATGAAGCGCCTGGACGTTTGGTCTTTTGCTTTCAAAATTTAAAAATTTCTCCTCCAGGGTGGCAGGGGTTGAGTGGAAAAGAGTCCAAGAAGTAGCACCTTTCACAGAAAAAGATTGGCTAGATGTAGCCTGGATGTTTGCCATTAAGTTTTGAATTCTTAAAAATTTTCTCCAGGGTTACCATTGTGGGGCCTCGATGAACAGACACGAACCATAAAAGGGGGAATCGCTCTAGAACCAGGTCGTAAAATCGCGCATCCTCCGCACCCCGGACCATAAAGGCAATCAAGATGGTCAGCCGAGCGATGCAGAGCGCCGCAACGTCTACCAAACATTCTCAAGGGACTGTCGCTGCAGTGAGCTCGACCAATCCGAGAGTACCCACGTCAAGATTGGGATGATTGAAACTGCAACATCTGGTCGACAGCACGATAACTCGTTCTGCGCACTGATCTGGGACCAGTTCTACCAAGCCACCAAGTCAAAAGGTGATAAGACTCCCGCGGTGAATCAACGTGGTCAGGACAGCCTCACACTTTCAACCCCCCCAGGGAGGGTTGCTCTGTCCCAACATACATTCCTTAAAAGCGCGCCTTTTCCTTTTCGCTACAATAAAGGAACTGCCAGGACACACATAAAACCACTAAACGAACAATCTAAATGCCTTCCTTTCAAACGAATAAAGGTTCATCTGTAAATAACTGCTTAATAAATGTTTTGGGATGTATGTAGGAACCGCTATATACTCTTTAAATAATCTTCTAACAGAGAGCGTTCCATAAGCGCTAGATAATGCATGTTTGATATCAAATTGAAGCTTACGATGTTTCCAATATCGTGATGAATGAATATATGTGTTTGTGCAATGCACAACAGTGTATTCCACTTATAAGCTTTTGATAGGGAACAGAAGTGCAGAATGTCAATTCTAACTGGGATAAAGTATGCACGAAACCGAGTCGAAAGCAGGCGTGGACACGCCTTTCGACCTCGGGATTGGACAACTGCCCAGGGCACGGCCCAAAATTTGCACCTCAAAACGCAGGAACAGAGCTCTCTGAGTTGAGTTGAGAACGAGAAGAATCGAGTCGGAGTCGAGTCGAGAAGAACTCTTCGGAACCACCGGGAGGGGAATTCGGGTCGCTGCAGGAATCGCCAAGGAAACAGAGAAACTTCGAACTTGTAGAAGTCAGAAGACTCCGAACCAGAACGACCCGATACCTCGACTCCGTCCGCTCCGTCACATCACTCCACGGACACTCACTGCCCTTTCCATAACCAACCCGGTTCATCCAAAGCGAACCACCAAGCTAGAGAGACTTCATTCAAACGGCCCGGAAAGCCCGACCACATCATCCCACGGACGAGCCCTGCCCAATCAGCACGCCGGGATTTCCCCAGACACGCCGAGTGGTAAAACTACCTTTCCGTCTCTACTGAATTGGCGCAGACACATATAAGCGAGGCTAAACCTAACTTTGCTTTGTTGGTGCTCTTAGTGCGATCTCAGAACTAGCTAACAGACTTTGGACAGACAATTATCCATTTCCTTCCAACCCGTGAATGTGTGTATGAATGCATGTGTGTGTGTGTGTGTGTGTTTATGTTTAGTCTTCTCAGTGTAGTCTTGTCAAATAGTAGGTACTGTCGAATAAATTGTGTTTCATGATTACGAATTCTTGTTTGTGTGTTATGTAACTGGAAAGTCAAACTCATGCCCAGATCCGTTGTTACCTGCTCGAGGTAAAGCGAAGAATCCAATTGATTTATTTTGCTGATCACAGAGTAAATTCATATTGGTAACATACATTTAAATTGCCCTAAAACGCTGGACGTATTAAGTGATTTAAAGGTATACTTGAATTGCATACCAACGTGAATCTTTTCAGATTCAATTCCCCAAACTTGAATTGAGAACTGATTCAAATGACAATTCGTAATTATCATAATTAAAATTAGGTGTGAAAACCCTACACCATGGTCGAGTGGAAAAGCGTCCAAGAGGTAGCACTTAACCCGGCCAAGATCGACTGGATGAAGCGCCTAGATATCTGGACTCAGGTTTTGAAAATTAAAAAATTCCTCCAGGGTGGCAGGGGTTGAATGGAAAAGAGTCCACGAAGTAGCACCTTTCACAGCCAATATTGGCTAGATGAAGCTTGGATGTTTGGCATTAAGTTTTGAATTTTTAAAAATTTTCTCCAGGGTAACCATGGTCGAGTGGTAAAGCGTCCAAAAAGTAGCCCTTAACCCAGCCAAGATCGGCTGGATGAAGCGCCTAGATGTTTGGACTTTTGCTTTGAAAATTTAAAAATTTCTCCAGGGTGGCAGCGGTTGAATGGAAAAGAGTCCGAGAAGTAGCACCTTTCACGGCCAAAATTGGCTAGATGAAGTGCCTGGATGTTTGGCTTTAAATTTCGAATTCTTAAAAATTTTCTCCAGGGTTACCATGGTCGAGTGGAAAAGCGTCCAAGAAGTAGCACTTAACCCAGCCAAGATCGGCTGGATGAAGCACCAAGATATCTGGACTCAGGTTTTGAAGATTAAAAAATTTCTTCCAGGGTGGCAGGGGTTGAATGGAAAAGAGTCCAAGAAGTAGCAACTTTCACGGCCAAGATTGATTAGATGAAGCCTGGATGTTTGGCCTTAAGTTTTGAATTTTAAAATTTTTCTCCAGGGTTACCATGGTCGAGTGGAAAAGCGTCCAAGAAGTAGCACTTAACCCAGCCAAGATCGACTGGATGAAGCGCCTGGATGTTTGGACTTTTCCTTTGAAAATTTAAAAATTTCTCCAGGGTGGCAGGGATTGAATGGAAAAGAGTCCAAGAAGTAGCACCTTTCACGCCAAGATTGGCTAGATGAAGTGCCTGGAATTTTGGCATTAAGTTTTGAATTCTTAAACATTTTCTCCAGGGTTACCATGGTCGAGTGGAAAAGCGTCCAAGGAGTAGCACTTAACCCAGCCAAGATCGGCTGGATGAAGCGCCTAGATATCTGGACTCAGGTTTTGAAAATTAAAAAAAATCCTCCAGGGTTGCAGGGGTTGAATGGAAAAGAAACCAAGAAGTAGCACCTTTCACGGCCAAGATTGGTTAGATGAAGCCTGGATGTTTGGCATTAAGTTTTGAATTCTTACAAATTTTCTCTAGGCTTACCATGGTCGAGTGGAAAAGCGCCCAAGAAGTAGCACTTAACCCAGCCAAGATAGGCTGGATAAAGCACCTAGATATCTGGACTCAGGTTTTGAAAATTAAAAAATTTCCTCCAGGGTGGCAGGGGTTGAGTGGAAAAGATTCCAAGAAGTAGCACCTTTCACAGAAAAAGATTGGCTAGATGTAGCCTGGATGTTTGGCATTAAGTTTTGAATTCTTAAAAATTTTCTCCAGGGTTACCATGGTCGAGTGGAAAAGCATACAAGAAGTAGCACTTAACCCCGCCAAGATCGGCTGGATGAAGTGCCTGGACGTTTGGTCTTTTCCTTTGAAAATTTAAAAATGAAGCCTAAAGCCTGGATGTTTGGTATTAAGTTTTGAATTCTTAAAAATTTTCTCCAGGGTTACCATGGTCGAGTGGAAATGCGTCCAAGAAGTAGCACTTAACCCAGCCAAGATAGGCTGGATAAAGCACCTAGATATCTGGACTCAGGTTTTGAAAATTAAAAAATTTCCTCCAGGGTGGCAGGGGTTGAGTGGAAAAGATTCCAAGAAGTAGCACCTTTCACAGAAAAAGATTGGCTAGATGTAGCCTGGATGTTTGGCATTAAGTTTTGAATTCTTAAAATTTTCTCCAGGGTTACCATGGTCGAGTGGAAAAGCATACAAGAAGTAGCACTTAACCCCGCCAAGATCGGCTGGATGAAGTGCCTGGACGTTTGGTCTTTTCCTTTGAAAATTTAAAAATTTCTCCAGGGTGGCAGGGGTTGAATGGAAAAGAGTCCGAGAAGTAGCACCTTTCACGGCCAAAATTGGCTAGGTGAAGTGCATGGATGTTTGGCTTTAAATTTCGAATTCTTAAAAATTTTCTCCAGGGTTATCATGGTCGAGTGGAAAAGCATCCAAGAAGTAGCACTTAACCCAGCCAAGATCGGCTGGATGAAGTGCCTGGATGTTTGGACTTTTCCTTTGAAAATGAAAAATTTCTCCAGGGTGGCAGGGGTTGAATGGAAAAGAGTCCAAGAAGTAGCACCTTTCACGGCCAAGATTGGCTAGATGAAGTGCCTGGATGTTTGGCATTAAGTTTTGAATTCTTAAACACTTTCTCCAGGGTTACCATGGTCGAGTGGAAAAGCGTCCAAGAAGTAGCACTTAACCCAGCCAAGATCGGCTGGAAGAAGCGCCTGGATGTTCGGACTTTTGCTTTGAAAATTTAAAAATTTCCTCCAGGGTGGCAGCGGTTGAATGGAAAAGAGTCCGAGAAGTAGCACCTTTCACGGCCAAAATTGGCTAGATGAAGTGCATGGATGTTTGGCTTTAAATTTCGAATTCTTAAAAATTTTCTCCAGGGTTATCATGGTCGAGTGGAAAAGCATCCAAGAAGTAGCACTTAACCCAGCCAAGATCGGCTGGATGAAGCGCCTAGATATCTGGACTCAGGTTTTGTAAATTAAAAAAAATTCCTCTAGGGTTGCAGGGGTTGAATGGAAAAGAAACCAAGAAGTAGCACCTTTCACGGCCAAGATTGGCTAGATGAAGCACCTGGATGTTTGGCATTAAGTTTTGAATTTTTAAAAATTTTCTCTGGGCTTACCATGGTCGAGTGGAAAAGCGTCCAAGAAGTAGCACTTAACCCAGCCAAGATAGGCTGGATAAAGCACCTAGATATCTGGACTCAGGTTTTGAAAATTAAAAAATTTCCTCCAGGGTGGCAGGGGTTGAGTGGAAAAGATTCCAAGAAGTAGCACCTTTCACAGAAAAAGATTGGCTAGATGTAGCCTGGATGTTTGGCATTAAGTTTTGAATTCTTAAAAATTTTCTCCAGGGTTACCATGGTCGAGTGGAAAAGCATACAAGAAGTAGCACTTAACCCCGCCAAGATCGGCTGGATGAAGTGCCTGGACGTTTGGTCTTTTCCTTTGAAAATTTAAAAATTTCCTCCAGGGTGGCAGGGGTTGAATGGAAAAGAGTCCGAGAAGTAGCACCTTTCACGGCCAAAATTGGCTAGGTGAAGTGCATGGATGTTTGGCTTTAAATTTCGAATTCTTAAAAATTTTCTCCAGGGTTATCATGGTCGAGTGGAAAAGCATCCAAGAAGTAGCACTTAACCCAGCCAAGATCGGCTGGATGAAGTGCCTGGATGTTTGGACTTTTCCTTTGAAAATTAAAAATTTCTCCAGGGTGGCAGGGGTTGAATGGAAAAGAGTCCAAGAAGTAGCACCTTTCACGGCCAAGATTGGCTAGATGAAGTGCCTGGATGTTTGGCATTAAGTTTTGAATTCTTAAACACTTTCTCCAGGGTTACCATGGTCGAGTGGAAAAGCGTCCAAGAAGTAGCACTTAACCCAGCCAAGATCGGCTGGAAGAAGCGCCTGGATGTTCGGACTTTGCTTTGAAAATTTAAAAATTTCCTCCAGGGTGGCAGCGGTTGAATGGAAAAGAGTCCGAGAAGTAGCACCTTTCACGCCAAAATTGGCTAGATGAAGTGCATGGATGTTTGGCTTTAAATTTCGAATTCTTAAAAATTTTCTCCAGGGTTATCATGGTCGAGTGGAAAAGCATCCAAGAAGTAGCACTTAACCCAGCCAAGATCGGCTGGATGAAGCGCCTAGATATCTGGACTCAGGTTTTGTAAATTAAAAAAAATTCCTCTAGGGTTGCAGGGGTTGAATGGAAAAGAAACCAAGAAGTAGCACCTTTCACGGCCAAGATTGGCTAGATGAAGCACCTGGATGTTTGGCATTAAGTTTTGAATTTTTAAAAATTTTCTCTGGGCTTACCATGGTCGAGTGGAAAAGCGTCCAAGAAGTAGCACTTAACCCAGCCAAGTTCGGCTGGATGAAGCACCTAGATATCTGGACTCAGGTTTTGAAGATTAAAAAAATTCCTCTAGGGTTGCAGGGGTTGAATGGAAAAGAAACCAAGAAGTAGCACCTTTCACGGCCAAGATTGGCTAGATGAAGCACCTGGATGTTTGGCATTAAGTTTTGAATTTTTAAAAATTTTCTCTGGGCTTACCATGGTCGAGTGGAAAAGCGTCCAAGAAGTAGCACTTAACCCAGCCAAGTTCGGCTGGATGAAGCACCTAGATATCTGGACTCAGGTTTTGAAGATTAAAAAAATGTCTTCCAGGGTGGCAGGGGTTGAATGGAAAAGAGTCCAAGAAGTAGCAACTTTCACGGCCAATATTGGCTAGATGAAGCCTGGATGTTTGGCATTAAGTTTTGAATTCTTAAAAATTTTCTCCAGGGTTACCATGGTTGAGTGGTAAAGCGTCCAAGAAGTAGCACTTAACCCAGCCAAGATTGGCTGGATGAAGCGCCTGGATGTTTGGACTTTTGCTTTGAAATTTTAAAAATTTCTCCAGGGTGGCAGGGGTTGAATGGAAAAGAGTTCAAGAAGTAGCACCTTTCACGGCCAAGATTGGTTAGATGAAGCCTGGATGTTTGGTATTAAGTTTTGAATTCTTAAAAATTTTCTCCAGGGTTACCATGGTCGAGTGGAAAAGCGTCCAAGAAGTAGCACTTAACCCAGCCAAGATCGGTTGGATGAAGCGCCTGGACGATTGGCATTAAGTTTTGAATTCTTAAAAATTTTCTCTAGGGTTACCATGGTCGAGTGGTAAAGCGTCCAAGAAGTAGCACTTAACCCAGCCAAGATCGACTGGATGAAGCGCCTAGATATCTGGACTTAGGTTTTGAAAGTTTAAAAATTTCCTTCAGGGTGGCAGGGGTTGAATGGAAAAGAGTCCAAGAAGTATCACTTTTCACGGCCAAGATTGGTTAGATGAAGTGCCTGGATGTTTGGCATTAAGTTTTGAATTCTTAAAAATTTTCTCCAGGGTTACCATGGTCGAGTGGAAAAGCGCCCAAAGAAGTAGCACTTAACCCAGCCAAGATCGGTTGGATGAAGCGCCTGGACGTTTGGCATTAAGTTTTGAATTCTTAAAAATTTTCTCTAGGGTTACCATGGTCGAGTGGTAAAGCGTCCAAGAAGTAGCACTTAACCCAGCCAAGATCGACTGGATGAAGCGCCTAGATATCTGGACTCAGGTTTTGAAAGTTTAAAAATTTCCTTCAGGGTGGCAGGGGTTGAATGGAAAAGAGTCCAAGAAGTAGCAACTTTCACGGCCAATATTGGCTAGATGAAGCCTGGGTGTTTGGCATTAAGTTTTGAATTCTTAAAAATTTTCTCCAGGGTTACCATGGTTGAGTGGTAAAGCGTCCAAGAAGTAGCACTTAACCCAGCCAAGATCTGCTGGATGAAGCGCCTGGATGTTTGGACTTTTGCTTTGAAATTTTAAAAATTTCCTCCAGGGTGGCAGGGGTTGAATGGAAAAGAGTTCAAGAAGTAGCACCTTTCACGGCCAAGATTGGTTAGATGAAGCCTGGATGTTTGGCATTAAGTTTTGAATTCTTAAAAATTTTCTCCAGGGTTACCATGGTCGAGTGGAAAAGCGTCCAAGAAGTAGTAGCACTTAACCCAGCCAAGATCGGTTGGATGAAGCGCCTGGACGCTTGGCATTAAGTTTTTTCACGGAATTCTTAAAAATTTTCTCCAGGGTTACCATGGTCGAGTGGAAAAGCGCCCAAGAAGTAGCACTTAACACAGCCAAGATCGGCTGGACGGCGCCTAGATATCTGGACTCAGGTTTTGAAAATTAAAAATTCCTCCAGGGTGGCAGGGGTTGAATGGAAAAGAGTCCAAGAAGTAGCACCTTTCACGCCAAGATTGGTTAGATGAAGCCTGGATGTTTGGCATTAAGTTTTGAATTCTTAAAAATTTTCTCCAGGGTTACCATGGTCAAGTGGTAAAGCGTCCAAGAAGTAGCACTTAACCCAGCCAAGATCGGCTGGATGAAGCGCCTAGATATCTGGACTCAGGTTTTGAAAATTAAAAATTTCTCCAGGGTGGCAGGGGTTGAATGGAAAAGAGTCCGAGAAGTAGCACCTTTCACGGCCAAAATTGGCTAGATGAAGTGCCTGGATGTTTGGCTTTAATTTTTGAATTCTTAAAAATTTTCTCCAGGGTTACCATGGTCGAGTGGAAAAGCATCCAAGAAGTAGCACTTAACCCAGCCAAGATTGGCTGGATGAAGCGCCTAGATATCTGGACTCAGGTTTTGAAAATTAAAAAAAATCCTCCAGGGTTGCAGGGGTTGAATGGAAAAGAAACCAAGAAGTAGCACCTTTCACGGCCAAGGTTGGTTAGATGAAGCCTGGATGTTTGGCATTAAGTTTTGAATCCTTAAAAATTTTCTCCAGGGTTACCATGGTCGAGTGGAAAAGCATACAAGAAGTAGCACTTAACCCCGCCAAGATCGGCTGGATGAAGCGCCTGGACGCTTGGTCTTTTGCTTTCAAAATTTAAAAATTTCCTCCAGGGTGGGAGGGGTTGAGTGGAAAAGAGTCCAAGAAGTAGCACCTTTCACAGAAAAAGATTGGCTAGATGTAGCCTGGATGTTTGCCATTAAGTTTTGAATTCTTAAAAATTTTCTCCAGGGTTACCATGGTCGAGTGGAAAAGCGTCCAAGAGGTAGCACTTAACCCGCCAAGATCGACTGGATGAAGCGCCTAGATATCTGGACTCAGGTTTTGAAAATTAAAAAATTCCTCCAGGGTGGCAGGGGTTGAATGGAAAAGAGTCCAAGAAGTAGCACCTTTCACAGCCAATATTGGCTAGATGAAGCTTGGATGTTTGGCATTAAGTTTTGAATTTTCAAAAATTTTCTCCAGGGTAACCATGGTCGAGTGGTAAAGCGTCCAAAAGTAGCCCTTAACCCAGCCAAGATCGGCTGGATGAAGCGCCTAGATGTTTGGACTTTTGCTTTGAAAATTTAAAAATTTCTCCAGGGTGGCAGCGGTTGAATGGAAAAGAGTCCGAGAAGTAGCACCTTTCACGGCCAAAATTGGCTAGATGAAACGCCTGGATGTTTGGCTTTAAATTTCGAATTCTTAAAAATTTTCCAGGGTTACCATGGTCGAGTGGAAAAGCATCTAAGAAGTAGCACTTAACCCAGCCAAGATCGGCTGGATGAAGCGCTTAGATATCTGGACTCAGGTTTTGAAAGTTTAAAAATTTCTCCAGGGTGGCAGGGGTTGAATGGAAAAGAAACCAAGAAGTAGCACCTTTCACGGCCAAGATTGGATAGATGAAGCACCTGGATGTTTGGCATTAAGTTTTGAATTTTTAAAAATTTTCTCTAGGCTTACCATGGTCGAGTGGAAAAGCGTCCAAGAAGTAGCACTTAACCCAGCCAAGATCGGCTGGATGAGGCACCAAGATATCTGGACTCAGGTTTTGAAGATTAAAAATTTCTTCCAGGGTGGCAGGGGTTGAATGGAAAAGAGTCCAAGAAGTAGCAACTTTCACGGCCAAGATTGATTAGATGAAGCCTGGATGTTTGGCCTTAAGTTTTGAGTTCTTAAAATTTTTCTCCAGGGTTACCATGGTCGAGTGGAAAAGCGTCCAAGAAGTAGCACTTAACCCAGCCAAGATCGACTGGATGAAGCGCCTGGATGTTTGGACTTTTCCTTTGAAAATTTAAAAATTTCCTCCAGGGTGGCAGGGATTGAATGGAAAAGAGTCCAAGAAGTAGCACCTTTCACGGCCAAGATTGGCTAGATGAAGTGCCTGGAATTTTGGCATTAAGTTTTGAATTCTTAAACATTTTCTCCAGGGTTACCATGGTCGAGTGGAAAAGCGTC
Source organism: Puntigrus tetrazona (assembly GCF_018831695.1). Classification (NCBI taxonomy): domain Eukaryota; kingdom Metazoa; phylum Chordata; class Actinopteri; order Cypriniformes; family Cyprinidae; genus Puntigrus; species Puntigrus tetrazona. The sequence continues at coordinate 61,745 of NW_025048758.1, read as the reverse complement.
CAAGGAGTAGCACTTAACCCAGCCAAGATCGGCTGGATGAAGCGCCTAGATATCTGGACTCAGTCTTTGAAAATTAAAAAAAATCCTCCAGGGTTGCAGGGGTTGAATGGAAAAGAAACCAAGAAGTAGCACCTTTCACGGCCAAGATTGGTTAGATGAAGCCTGGATGTTTGGCATTAAGTTTTGAATTCTTACAAATTTTCTCTAGGCTTACCATGGTCGAGTGGAAAAGCGCCCAAGAAGTAGCACTTAACCCAGCCAAGATAGGCTGGATAAAGCACCTAGATATCTGGACTCAGGTTTTGAAAATTAAAAAATTTCCTCCAGGGTGGCAGGGGTTGAGTGGAAAAGATTCCAAGAAGTAGCACCTTTCACAGAAAAAGATTGGTTAGATGTAGCCTGGATGTTTGGCATTAAGTTTTGAATTCTTAAAAATTTTCTCCAGGGTTACCATGGTCGAGTGGAAAAGCATACAAGAAGTAGCACTTAACCCCGCCAAGATCGGCTGGATGAAGTGCCTGGACGTTTGGTCTTTTCCTTTGAAAATTTAAAAATTTCCTCCAGGGTGGCAGGGGTTGAATGGAAAAGAGTCCAAGAAGTAGCACCTTTCACAGAAAAAGATTGGTTAGATGTAGCCTGGATGTTTGGCATTAAGTTTTTAATTCTTAAAAATTTTCTCCAGGGTTACCATGGTCGAGTGGAAAAGCATACAAGAAGTAGCACTTAACCCCGCCAAGCTCGGCTGGATGAAGTGCCTGGACGTTTGGTCTTTTCCTTTGAAAATTTAAAAATTTCCTCCAGGGTGGCAGGGGTTGAGTGGAAAAGATTCCAAGAAGTAGCACCTTTCACAGAAAAAGATTGGTTAGATGTAGCCTGGATGTTTGGCATTAAGTTTTGAATTCTTAAAAATTTTCTCCAGGGTTACCATGGTCGAGTGGAAAAGCATACAAGAAGTAGCACTTAACCCCGCCAAGATCGGCTGGATGAAGTGCCTGGACGTTTGGTCTTTTCCTTTGAAAATTTAAAAATTTCCTCCAGGGTGGCAGGGGTTGAATGGAAAAGAGTCCGAGAATTAGCACCTTTCACGGCCAAAATTGGCTAGGTGAAGTGCATGGATGTTTGGCTTTAAATTTCGAATTCTTAAAAATTTTCTCCAGGGTTATCATGGTCGAGTGGAAAAGCATCCAAGAAGTAGCACTTAACCCAGCCAAGATCGGCTGGATGAAGTGCCTGGATGTTTGGACTTTTCCTTTGAAAATTAAAAAATTTCCTCCAGGGTGGCAGGGGTTGAATGGAAAAGAGTCCAAGAAGTAGCACCTTTCACGGCCAAGATTGGCTAGATGAAGTGCCTGGATGTTTGGCATTAAGTTTTGAATTCTTAAACACTTTCTCCAGGGTTACCATGGTCGAGTGGAAAAGCGTCCAAGAAGTAGCACTTAACCCAGCCAAGATCGGCTGGATGAAGCGCCTAGATATCTGGACTCAGGTTTTGTAATTAAAAAAAAATTCCTCTAGGGTTGCAGGGGTTGAATGGAAAAGAAACCAAGAAGTAGCACCTTTCACGGCCAAGATTGGCTAGATGAAGCACCTGGATGTTTGGCATTAAGTTTTGAATTTTTAAAAATTTTCTCTGGGCTTACCATGGTCGAGTGGAAAAGCGTCCAAGAAGTAGCACTTAACCCAGCCAAGTTCGGCTGGATGAAGCACCTAGATATCTGGACTCAGGTTTTGAAGATTAAAAAAATGTCTTCCAGGGTGGCAGGGGTTGAATGGAAAAGAGTCCAAGAAGTAGCAACTTTCACGGCCAATATTGGCTAGATGAAACCTGGATGTTTGGCATTAAGTTTTGAATTCTTAAAAATTTTCTCCAGGGTTACCATGGTTGAGTGGTAAAGCGTCCAAGAAGTAGCACTTAACCCAGCCAAGATCTGCTGGATGAAGCGCCTGGATGTTTGGACTTTGCTTTGAAATTTTAAAAATTTCCTCCAGGGTGGCAGGGGTTGAATGGAAAAGAGTTCAATAAGTAGCACCTTTCACGGCCAAGATTGGTTAGATGAAGCCTGGATGTTTGGCATTAAGTTTTGAATTCTTAAAAATTTTCTCCAGGGTTACCATGGTCGAGTGGAAAAGCGTCCAAGAAGTAGCACTTAACCCAGCCAAGATCGGCTGGATGAAGCGCCTGGACGTTTGGCATTAAGTTTTGAATTCTTAAAAATTTTCTCTAGGGTTACCATGGTTGAGTGGTAAAGCGTCCAAGAAGTAGCACTTAACCCAGCCAAGATCGACTGGATGAAGCGCCTAGATATCTGGACTCAGGTTTTGAAAGTTTAAAAATTTCCTTCAGGGTGGCAGGGGTTGAATGGAAAAGAGTCCAAGAAGTATCACTTTTCACGGCCAAGATTGGTTAGATGAAGTGCCTGGATGTTTGGCATTAAGTTTTGAATTCTTAAAAATTTTCTCCAGGGTTACCATGGTCGAGTGGAAAAGCGTCCAAGAAGTAGCACTTAACACAGCCAAGATCGGCTGGACGAAGCGCCTAGATATCTGGACTCAGGTTTTGAATATTAAAAATTTCCTCCAGGGTGGCAGGGGTTGAATGGAAAAGAGTCCAAGAAGTAGCACCTTTCACGGCCAAGATTGGTTAGATGAAGCCTGGATGTTTGGCATTAAGTTTTGAATTCTTAAAAATTTTCTCCAGGGGTTACCATGGTCAAGTGGTAAAGCGTCAAGAAGTAGCACTTAACCCAGCCAAGATCGGCTGGATGAAGCGCCTAGATATCTGGACTCAGGTTTTGAAAATTAAAAAATTTCTCCAGGGTGGCAGGGGTTGAATGGAAAAGAGTCCGAGAAGTAGCACCTTTCACGGCCAAAATTGGCTAGATGAAGTGCCTGGATGTTTGGCTTTAAGTTTTGAATTCTTAAAAATTTTCTCCAGGGTTACCATGGTCGAGTGGAAAAGCATACAAGAAGTAGCACTTAACCCCGCCAAGATCGGCTGGATGAAGCGCCTGGACGTTTGGTCTTTTGCTTTCAAAATTTAAAAATTTCTCCAGGGTGGCAGGGGTTGAGTGGAAAGAGTCCAAGAAGTAGCAACTTTCACAGAAAAAGATTGGCTAGATGTAGCCTGGATGTTTGCCATTAAGTTTTGAATTCTTAAAAATTTTCTCCAGGGTTACCATGGTCGAGTGGAAAAGCGTCCAAGAGGTAGCACTTAACCCGGCCAAGATCGACTGGATGAAGCGCCTAGATATCTGGACTCAGGTTTTGAAAATTAAAAAATTCCTCCAGGGTGGCAGGGGTTGAATGGAAAAGAGTCCAAGAAGTAGCACCTTTCACAGCCAATATTGGCTAGATGAAGCTTGGATGTTTGGCATTAAGTTTTGAATTTTTAAAATTTTCTCCAGGGTAACCATGGTCGAGTGGTAAAGCGTCCAAAAAGTAGCCCTTAACCCAGCCAAGATCGGCTGGATGAAGCGCCTAGATGTTTGGACTTTTGCTTTGAAAATTTAAAAATTTCTCCAGGGTGGCAGCGGTTGAATGGAAAAGAGTCCGAGAAGTAGCACCTTTCACGGCCAAAATTGGCTAGATGAAGTGCCTGGAAGTTTGGCTTTAAATTTCGAATTCTTAAAAATTTTCTCCAGGGTTACCATGGTCGAGTGGAAAAGCATCCAAGAAGTAGCACTTAACCCAGCCAAGATCGGCTGGATGAAGCGCCTAGATATCTGGACTCAGGTTTTGAAAATTAAAAAATTCCTCTAGGGTTGCAGGGTTGAATGGAAAAGAAACCAAGAAGTAGCACCTTTCACGGCCAAGATTGGATAGATGAAGCACCTGGATGTTTGGCATTAAGTTTTGAATTTTTAAAATTTTCTCTAGGCTTACCATGGTCGAGTGGAAAAGCGTCCAAGAAGTAGCACTTAACCCAGCCAAGATCGGCTGGATGAAGCACCAAGATATCTGGACTCAGGTTTTGAAGATTAAAAAATTTCTTCCAGGGTGGCAGGGGTTGAATGGAAAAGAGTCCAAGAAGTAGCAACTTTCACGGCCAAGATTGATTAGATGAAGCCTGGATGTTTGGCATTAAGTTTTGAATTCTTAAAATTTTTCTCCAGGGTTACCATGGTCGAGTGGAAAAGCGTCCAAGAAGTAGCACTTAACCCAGCCAAGATCGGCTGGATGAAGCGCCTGGATGTTTGGACTTTTCCTTTGAAAATTTAAAAATTTCCTCCAGGGTGGCAGGGATTGAATAGAAAAGAGTCCAAGAAGTAGCACCTTTCACGGCCAAGATTGGCTAGATGAAGTGCCTGGAATTTTGGCATTAAGTTTTGAATTCTTAAACATTTTCTCCAGGGTTACCATGGTCGAGTGGAAAAGCGTCCAAGAAGTAGCACTTAACCCAGCCAAGATCGGCTGGATGAAGCGCCTAGATATCTGGACTCAGGTTTTGAAAATTAAAAAAAATCCTCCAGGGTTGCAGGGGTTGAATGGAAAAGAAACCAAGAAGTAGCACCTTTCACGGCCAAGATTGGTTAGATGAAGCCTGGATGTTTGGCATTAAGTTTTGAATTCTTACAAATTTTCTCTAGGCTTACCATGGTCGAGTGGAAAAGCGCCCAAGAAGTAGCACTTAACCCAGCCAAGATAGGCTGGATGAAGCACCTAGATATCTGGACTCAGGTTTTGAAAATTTAAAAATTTCCTCCAGGGTGGCAGGGGTTGAGTGGAAAAGATTCCAAGAAGTAGCACCTTTCACAGAAAAAGATTGGCTAGATGTAGCCTGAATGTTTGGCATTAAGTTTTGAATTCTTAAAAATTTTCTCCAGGGTTACCATGGTCGAGTGGAAAAGCATACAAGAAGTAGCACTTAACCCCGCCAAGATCGGCTGGATGAAGTGCATGGACGTTTGGTCTTTTGCTTTCAAAATTTAAAATTTACCTCCAGGGTGGCAGGGGTTGAATGGAAAAGAAACCAAGAAGTAGCACCTTTCACGGCCAAGATTGGTTAGATGAAGCTTGGATGTTTGGCATTAAGTTTTGAATTCTTAAAAATTTTCTCCAGGGTTACCATGGTCGAGTGGTAAAGCGTCCAAGAAGTAGCACCTAACCCAGCCAAGATCGGCTAGATGAAGCGCCTGGATGTTTGGACTTTTGCTTTGAAAATGAAAAAATTTCCTCCAGGGTGGCAGCGGTTGAATGGAAAAGAGTCCAAGAAGTAGCACCTTTCACGGCCAAGATTGGTTAGATGAAGCCTGGATGTTTGGCTTTAAGTTTTGAATTCTTAAATATTTTCTCCAGGGTTACCATGGTCGAGTGGTAAAGCGTCCCAGAAGTAGTAGCACTTAACCCAGCCAAGATCGGCTGGATGAAGCGCCTGGATGTTTGGACTTTCGCTTTGAAAATTAAAAAATTTCCTCCAGGGTGGCAGGGGTTGAATGTAAAAGAGTCCAAGAAGTAGCACCTTTCACGGCCAAGATTGGTTAGATGAAGCCTGGATGTTTGGCATTAAGTTTTGAATTCTTAAAAATTTTCTCCAGGGTTACCATGGTCGAGTGGAAAAGCGTCCAAGAAGTAGCACTTAACCCAGCCAAGATCGGCTGGATGAAGCGCCTGGACATTTGTGCTTTCGCTTTAAAAATTAAAAAATTTCCTCCAGGGTGGCAAGGGTTCAGTGGAAATGAGTCCAAGAAGTAGCACCTTTCACGGAAAAAGATAGGCTAGATGAAGCCTGGATGTTTGGCATTAAGTTTTGAATTCTTAAAAATTTTCTCCAGGGTTACCATGGTCGAGTGGAAAAGCTTCCAAGAAGTAGCACTTAACTCAGCCAAGATCGGCTGGATGAAGCGCCTAGATATCTGGACTCAGTCTTTGAAAATTAAAAAAATTTCTCCAGGGTGGCAGGGGTTGAATGGAAAAGAGTCCAAGAAGTAGCAACTTTCACGGCCAAGATTGGTTAGATGAAGCCTGGATGTTTGGCATTAAGTTTTGAATTCTTAAAAATTTTCTCCAGGGTTATCGTGGTCGAGTGGTAAAGCGTCCAAGAAGTAGCACTTAACCCAGCCAAGATCAGCTGGATGAAGCGCCTGGATGTTTGGACTTTCACTTTGAAAATTAAAAATTTCTCCAGGGTGGCAGGGGTTGAATGGAAAAGAGTCCAAGAAGTAGCACCTTTCACGGCCAAGATTGGTTAGAAGAAGCCTGGATGTTTGGCATTAAGTTTTGAATTCTTAAAAATTTTCTCCAGGGTTACCATGGTCGAGTGTGGAAAAGCGTCCAAGAAGTAGCACTTAACCCAGCCAAGATCGGCTGGATGAAGCGCCTGGACGCTTTGTGCTTTCGCTTTAAAAATTAAAAAATTCCTCCAGGGTGGCAAGGGTTCAGTGGAAATGAGTCCAAGAAGTAGCACCTTTCACGGAAAAAGATTGGCTAGATGAAGCCTGGATGTTTGGCATTAAGTTTTGAATTCTTAAAAATTTTATCCAGGGTTACCATGGTCGAGTGGAAAAGCTTCCAAGAAGTAGCACTTAACTCAGCCAAGATCGGCTGGATGAAGCGCCTAGATATCTGGACTCAGTCTTTGAAAATTAAAAAAATTTCCTCCAGGGTGGCAGGGGTTGAATGGAAAAGAGCCCAAGAAGTAGCAACTTTCACGGCCAAGATTGGTTAGATGAAGCCTGGATGTTTGGCATTAAGTTTTGAATTCTTAAAAATTTTCTCCAGGGTTATCGTGGTCGAGTGGTAAAGCGTCCAAGAAGTAGCACTTAACCCGGCCAAGATCGACTGGATGAAGCGCCTAGATATCTGGACTCAGGTTTTGAAAATGAAAAAAATTCCTCTAGGGTGGCAGGGGTTGAATGGAAAAGAGTCCAAGAAGTAGCACCTTTCACAGCCAATATTGGCTAGATGAAGCTTGGATGTTTGGCATTAAGTTTTGAATTTTTAAAAATTTTCTCCAGGGTAACCATGGTCGAGTGGTAAAGCGTCCAAAAAGTAGCCCTTAACCCAGCCAAGATCGGCTGGATGAAGCGCCTAGATGTTTGGACTTTTGCTTTGAAAATTTAAAAATTTCCTCCAGGGTGGCAGCGGTTGAATGGAAAAGAGTCCGAGAAGTAGCACCTTTCACTGCCAAAATTGGCTAGATGAAGTGCCTGGATGTTTGGCTTTAAATTTCGAATTCTTAAAAATTTTCTCCAGGGTTACCATGGTCGAGTGGAAAAGCATCCAAGAAGTAGCACTTAACCCAGCCAAGATCGGCTGGATGAAGCGCCTAGATATCTGGACTCAGGTTTTGAAAATTAAAAAATTCCTCTAGGGTTGCAGGGGTTGAATGGAAAAGAAACCAAGAAGTAGCACCTTTCACGGCCAAGATTGGATAGATGAAGCACCTGGATGTTTGGCATTAAGTTTTGAATTTTTACAAATTTTCTCTAGGCTTACCATGGTCGAGTGGAAAAGCGTCCAAGAAGTAGCACTTAACCCAGCCAAGATCGGCGGGATGAAGCACCAAGATATCTGGACTCAGGTTTTGAAAATTAAAAAATTTCTTCCAGGGTGGCAGGGGTTGAATGGAAAAGAGTCCAAGAAGTAGCAACTTTCACGGCCAAGATTGATTAGATGAAGCCTGGATGTTTGGCATTAAGTTTTGAATTCTTAAAATTTTTCTCCAGGGTTACCATGGTCGAGTGGAAAACCGTCCAAGAAGTAGCACTTAACCCAGCCAAGATCGGCTGGATGAAGCGCCTGGATGTTTGGACTTTTCCTTTGAAAATTTAAAAATTTCCTCCAGGGTGGCAGGGATTGAATAGAAAAGAGTCCAAGAAGTAGCACCTTTCACGGCCAAGAATGGCTAGATGAAGTGCCTGGAATTTTGGCATTAAGTTTTGAATTCTTAAACATTTTCTCCAGGGTTACCATGGTCGAGTGGAAAAGCGTCCAAGAAGTAGCACTTAACCCAGCCAAGATCGGCTGGATGAAGCGCCTAGATATCTGGACTCAGGTTTTGAAAATTAAAAAAAATCCTCCAGGGTTGCAGGGGTTGAATGGAAAAGAAACCAAGAAGTAGCACCTTTCACGGCCAAGATTGGTTAGATGAAGCCTGGATGTTTGGCATTAAGTTTTGAATTCTTACAAATTTTCTCTAGGCTTACCATGGTCGAGTGGAAAAGCGCCCAAGAAGTAGCACTTAACCCAGCCAAGATAGGCTGGATGAAGCACCTAGATATCTGGACTCAGGTTTTGAAAATTTAAAAATTTCCTCCAGGGTGGCAGGGGTTGAGTGGAAAAGATTCCAAGAAGTAGCACCTTTCATAGAAAAAGATTGGCTAGATGAAGCTTGGATGTTTGGCATTAAGTTTTGAATTCTTAAAAATTTTCTCCAGGGTTACCATGGTCGAGTGGTAAAGCGTCCAAGAAGTAGCACCTAACCCAGCCAAGATCGGCTGGATGAAGCGCCTGGATGTTTGGACTTTTGCTTTGAAAATGAAAAAATTTCCTCCAGGGTGGCAGCGGTTGAATGGAAAAGAGTCCAAGAAGTAGCACCTTTCACGGCCAAGATTGGTTAGATGAAGCCTGGATGTTTGGCTTTAAGTTTTGAATTCTTAAATATTTTCTCCAGGGTTACCATGGTCGAGTGGTAAAGCGTCCAAGAAGTAGCACTTAACCCAGCCAAGATCGGCTGGATGAAGCGCCTGGATGTTTGGACTTTCGCTTTGAAAATTAAAAAATTTCCTCCAGGGTGGCAGGGGTTGAATGTAAAAGAGTCCAAGAAGTAGCACCTTTCACGGCCAAGATTGGTTAGATGAAGCCTGGATGTTTGGCATTAAGTTTTGAATTCTTAAAAATTTTCTCCAGGGTTACCATGGTCGAGTGGAAAAGCGTCCAAGAAGTAGCACTTAACCCAGCCAAGATCGGCTGGATGAAGCGCCTGGACGTTTGTGCTTTCGCTTTAAAAATTAAAAAATTTCTCCAGGGTGGCAAGGGTTCAGTGGAAATGAGTCCAAGAAGTAGCACCTTTCACGGAAAAAGATAGGCTAGATGAAGCCTGGATGTTTGGCATTAAGTTTTGAATTCTTAAAAATTTTCTCCAGGGTTACCATGGTCGAGTGGAAAAGCTTCAAGAAGTAGCACTTAACTCAGCCAAGATCGGCTGGATGAAGCGCCTAGATATCTGGACTCAGTCTTTGAAAATTAAAAAAATTTCCTCCAGGGTGGCAGGGGTTGAATGGAAAAGAGCCCAAGAAGTAGCAACTTTCACGGCCAAGATTGGTTAGATGAAGCCTGGATGTTTGGCATTAAGTTTTGAATTCTTAAAAATTTTCTCCAGGGTTATCGTGGTCGAGTGGTAAAGCGTCCAAGAAGTAGCACTTAACCCGCCAAGATCGACTGGATGAAGCGCCTAGATATCTGGACTCAGGTTTTGAAAATGAAAAAATTCCTCCAGGGTGGCAGGGGTTGAATGGAAAAGAGTCCAAGAAGTAGCACCTTTCACAGCCAATATTGGCTAGATGAAGCTTGGATGTTTGGCATTAAGTTTTGAATTTTTAAAAATTTCTCCAGGGTAACCATGGTCGAGTGGTAAAGCGTCCAAAAGTAGCCCTTAACCCAGCCAAGATCGGCTGGATGAAGCGCCTAGATGTTTGGACTTTTGCTTTGAAAATTAAAAAATTTCCTCCAGGGTGGCAGCGGTTGAATGGAAAAGAGTCCGAGAAGTAGCACCTTTCACGGCCAAAATTGGCTAGATGAAGTGCCTGGATGTTTGGCTTTAAATTTCGAATTCTTAAAAATTTTCTCCAGGGTTACCATGGTCGAGTGGAAAAGCATCCAAGAAGTAGCACTTAACCCAGCCAAGATCGGCTGGATGAAGCGCCTAGATATCTGGACTCAGGTTTTGAAAATTAAAAAAATTCCTCTAGGGTTGCAGGGGTTGAATGGAAAAGAAACCAAGAAGTAGCACCTTTCACGGCCAAGATTGGATAGATGAAGCACCTGGATGTTTGGCATTAAGTTTTGAATTTTTAAAAATTTTCTCTAGGCTTACCATGGTCGAGTGGAAAAGCGTCCAAGAAGTAGCACTTAACCCAGCCAAGATCGGCTGGATGAAGCACCAAGATATCTGGACTCAGGTTTTGAAGATTAAAAAATTTCTTCCAGGGTGGCAGGGGTTGAGTGGAAAAGAGTCCAAGAAGTAGCAACTTTCACGGCCAAGATTGATTAGATGAAGCCTGGATGTTTGGCATTAAGTTTTGAATTCTTAAAATTTTTCTCCAGGGTTACCATGGTCGAGTGGAAAAGCGTCCAAGAAGTAGCACTTAACCCAGCCAAGATCTGCTGGATGAAGCGCCTAGATATCTGGACTCAGGTTTTGAAAATTAAAAAAAATCCTCCAGGGTTGCAGGGGTTGAATGGAAAAGAAACCAAGAAGTAGCACCTTTCACGGCCAAGATTGGTTAGATGAAACCTGGATGTTTGGCATTAAGTTTTGAATTCTTACAAATTTTCTCTAGGCTTACCATGGTCGAGTGGAAAAGCGCCCAAGAAGTAGCATTAACTCAGCCAAGATCGGCTGGATGAAGCGCCTAGATATCTGGACTCAGTCTTTGAAAATTAAAAAAATTTCCTCCAGGGTGGCAGGGGTTGAATGGAAAAGAGCCCAAGAAGTAGCAACTTTCACGGCCAAGATTGGTTAGATGAAGCCTGGATGTTTGGCATTAAGTTTTGAATTCTTAAAAATTTTCTCCAGGGTTATCGTGGTCGAGTGGTAAAGCGTCAAGAAGTAGCACTTAACCCAGCCAAGATCAGCTGGATGAAGCGCCTGGATGTTTGGACTTTCACTTTGAAAATTAAAAATTTCCTCCAGGGTGGCAGGGGTTGAATGGAAAAGAGTCCAAGAAGTAGCACCTTTCACGGCCAAGATTGGTTAGAAGAAGCCTGGATGTTTGGCATTAAGTTTTGAATTCTTAAAATTTTCTGCAGGGTTACCATGGTCAAGTGGTAAAGCGTCCAAGAAGTAGCACTTAACCCAGCCAAGATCGGCTGGATGAAGCGCCTAGATATCTGGACTCAGGTTTTGAAAATTAAAAAATTTCTCCAGGGTGGCAGGGGTTGAATGGAAAAGAGTCCGAGAAGTAGCACCTTTCACGGCCAAAATTGGCTAGATGAAGTGCCTGGATGTTTGGCATTAAGTTTTGAATTCTTAAAAATTTTGTCCAGGGTTACCATGGTCGAGTGGAAAAGCGCCCAAGAAGTAGCACTTAACTCAGCCAAGATCGGCTGGATGAAGCGCCTAGATATCTGGACTCAGTCTTTGAAAATTAAAATTTCTCTCAGGGTGGCAGGGGTTGAATGGAAAAGAGCCCAAGAAGTAGCAACTTTCACGGCCAAGATTGGTTAGATGAAGCCTGGATGTTTGGCATTAAGTTTTGAATTCTTAAAAATTTTCTCCAGGATTATCGTGGTCGAGTGGTAAAGCGTCCAAGAAGTAGCACTTAACCCAGCCAAGATCAGCTGGATGAAGCGCCTGGATGTTTGGACTTTCACTTTGAAAATTAAAAATTTCTCCAGGGTGGCAGGGGTTGAATGGAAAAGAGTCCAAGAAGTAGCACCTTTCACGCCAAGATTGGTTAGAAGAAGCCTGGATGTTTGGCATTAAGTTTTGAATTCTTAAAAATTTTCTGCAGGGTTACCATGGTCAAGTGGTAAAGCGTCCAAGAAGTAGCACTTAACCCAGCCAAGATCGGCTGGATGAAGCGCCTAGATATCTGGACTCAGGTTTTGAAAATTAAAAATTTCTCCAGGGTGGCAGGGGTTGAATGGAAAAGAGTCCGAGAAGTAGCACCTTTCACGGCCAAAATTGGCTAGATGAAGTGCCTGGATGTTTGGCATTAAGTTTTGAATTCTTAAAAATTTTCTCCAGGGTTACCATGGTCGAGTGGAAAAGCGTCCAAGAAGTAGCACTTAACCCAGCCAAGATCGGCTGGATGAAGCGCCTGGACGTTTGTGCTTTCGCTTTAAAAATTAAAAAATTTCCTCCAGGGTGGCAAGGGTTCAGTGGAAATGAGTCCAAGAAGTAGCACCTTTCACGGAAAAAGATAGGCTAGATGAAGCCTGGATGTTTGGCATTAAGTTTTGAATTCTTAAAAATTTTCTCCAGGGTTACCATGGTCGAGTGGAAAAGCTTCCAAGAAGTAGCACTTAACTCAGCCAAGATCGGCTGGATGAAGCGCCTAGATATCTGGACTCAGTCTTTGAAAATTAAAAAAATTTCCTCCAGGGTGGCAGGGGTTGAATGGAAAAGAGTCCAAGAAGTAGCAACTTTCACGGCCAAGATTGGTTAGATGAAGCCTGGATGTTTGGCATTAAGTTTTGAATTCTTAAAAATTTTCTCCAGGGTTATCGTGGTCGAGTGGTAAAGCGTCCAAGAAGTAGCACTTAACCCAGCCAAGATCAGCTGGATGAAGCGCCTGGATGTTTGGACTTTCACTTTGAAAATTAAAAAATTTCCTCCAGGGTGGCAGGGGTTGAATGGAAAAGAGTCCAAGAAGTAGCACCTTTCACGGCCAAGATTGGTTAGAAGAAGCCTGGATGTTTGGCATTAAGTTTTGAATTCTTAAAAATTTTCTGCAGGGTTACCATGGTCAAGTGGTAAAGCGTCCAAGAAGTAGCACTTAACCCAGCCAAGATCGGCTGGATGAAGCGCCTAGATATCTGGACTCAGGTTTTGAAAATTAAAAAATTTCCTCCAGGGTGGCAGGGGTTGAATGGAAAAGAGTCCGAGAAGTAGCACCTTTCACGGCCAAAATTGGCTAGATGAAGTGCCTGGATGTTTGGCATTAAGTTTTGAATTCTTAAAAATTTTCTCCAGGGTTACCATGGTCGAGTGGAAAAGCGTCCAAGAAGTAGCACTTAACCCAGCCAAGATCGGCTGGATGAAGCGCCTGGACGTTTGTGCTTTCGCTTTAAAATTAAAAACTTCCTCCAGGGTGGCAAGGGTTCAGTGGAAATGAGTCCAAGAAGTAGCACCTTTCACGGAAAAAGATAGGCTAGATGAAGCCTGGATGTTTGGCATTAAGTTTTGAATTCTTAAAAATTTTCTCCAGGGTTACCATGGTCGAGTGGAAAAGCTTCCAAGAAGTAGCACTTTACTCAGCCAAGATCGGCTGGATGAAGCGCCTAGATATCTGGACTCAGTCTTTGAAAATTAAAAAATTTCCTCCAGGGTGGCAGGGGTTGAATGGAAAAGAGTCCAAGAAGTAGCAACTTTCACGGCCAAGATTGGTTAGATGAAGCCTGGATGTTTGGCATTAAGTTTTGAATTCTTAAAAATTTTCTCCAGGTTATCGTGGTCGAGTGGTAAAGCGTCCAAGAAGTAGCACTTAACCCAGCCAAGATCAGCTGGATGAAGCGCCTGGATGTTTGGACTTTCACTTTGAAAATTAAAAAATTTCCTCCAGGGTGGCAGGGGTTGAATGGAAAAGAGTCCAAGAAGTAGCACCTTTCACGGCCAAGATTGGTTAGAAGAAGCCTGGATGTTTGGCATTAAGTTTTGAATTCTTAAAAATTTTCTCCAGGGTTATCGTGGTCGAGTGGTAAAGCGTCCCAAGAAGTAGCACTTAACCCAGCCAAGATCAGCTGGATGAAGCGCCTGGATGTTTGGACTTTCACTTTGAAAATTAAAAAATTTCCTCCAGGGTGGCAGGGGTTGAATGGAAAAGAGTCCAAGAAGTAGCACCTTTCACGGCCAAGATTGGTTAGAAGAAGCCTGGATGTTTGGCATTAAGTTTTGAATTCTTAAAAATTTTCTGCAGGGTTACCATGGTCAAGTGGTAAAGCGTCGAAGAAGTAGCACTTAACCCAGCCAAGATCGGCTGGATGAAGCGCCTAGATATCTGGACTCAGGTTTTGAAAATTAAAAATTTCTCCAGGGTGGCAGGGGTTGAATGGAAAAGAGTCCGAGAAGTAGCACCTTTCACGGCCAAAATTGGCTAGATGAAGTGCCTGGATGTTTGGCTTTAAGTTTTGAATTCTTAAAAATTTTCTCCAGGGTTACCATGGTCGAGTGGAAAAGCGTCCAAGAAGTAGCACTTAACCCAGCCAAGATCGGCTGGATTAAGCGCCTGGACGTTTGTGCTTTCGCTTTAAAAATTAAAAAATTTCCTCCAGGGTGGCAAGGGTTCAGTGGAAATGAGTCCAAGAAGTAGCACCTTTCACGGAAAAAGATTGGCTAGATGAAGCCTGGATGTTTGGCATTAAGTTTTGAATTCTTAAAAATTTTCTCCAGGGTTACCATGGTCGAGTGGAAAAGCGTCCAAGAGGTAGCACTTAACCCGGCCAAGATCGACTGGATGAAGCGCCTAGATATCTGGACTCAGGTTTTGAAAATTAAAAAAATTCCTCCAGGGTGGCAGGGGTTGAATGGAAAAGAGTCCAAGAAGTAGCACCTTTCACAGCCAATATTGGCTAGATGAAGCTTGGATGTTTGGCATTAAGTTTTGAATTTTTAAAAATTTTCTCCAGGGTAACCATGGTCGAGTGGTAAAGCGTCCAAAAAGTAGCCCTTAACCCAGCCAAGATCGGCTGGATGAAGCGCCTAGATGTTTGGACTTTTGCTTTGAAAATTTAAAAATTTCCTCCAGGGTGGCAGCGGTTGAATGGAAAAGAGTCCGAGAAGTAGCACCTTTCACGGCCAAAATTGGCTAGATGAAGTGCCTGGATGTTTGGCTTTAAATATCGAATTCTTAAAAATTTTCTCCAGGGTTACCATGGTCGAGTGGAAAAGCATCCAAGAAGTAGCACTTAACCCAGCCAAGATCGGCTGGATGAAGCGCCTAGATATCTGGACTCAGGTTTTGAAAATTAAAAAAATTCCTCTAGGGTTGCAGGGGTTGAATGGAAAAGAAACCAAGAAGTATCACCTTTCACGGCCAAGATTGGATAGATGAAGCACCTGGATGTTTGACATTAAGTTTTGAATTTTTAAAAATTTTCTCTAGGCTTACCATGGTCGAGTGGAAAAGCGTCAAGAAGTAGCACTTAACCCAGCCAAGATCGGCTGGATGAAGCGCCTGGATGTTTGGACTTTTCCTTTGAAAATTTAAAAATTTCTCCAGGGTGGCAGGGATTGAATGGAAAAGAGTCCAAGAAGTAGCACCTTTCACGGCCAAGATTGGCTAGATGAAGTGCCTGGAATTTTGGCATTAAGTTTTGAATTCTTAAACAATTTCTCCAGGGTTACCATGGTCGAGTGGAAAAGCGTCCAAGAAGTAGCACTTAACCCAGCCAAGATCGGCTGGATGAAGCGCCTAGATATCTGGACTCAGGTTTTGAAAATTAAAAAAAAATCCTCCAGGGTTGCAGGGGTTGAATGGAAAAGAAACCAAGAAGTAGCACCTTTCACGGCCAAGATTGGTTAGATGAAGCCTGGATGTTTGGCATTAAGTTTTGAATTCTTACAAATTTTCTCTAGGCTTACCATGGTCGAGTGGAAAAGCGCCCAAGAAGTAGCACTTAACCCAGCCAAGATAGGCTGGATGAAGCACCTAGATGTCTGGACTCAGGTTTTGAAAATTAAAAAATTTCTTCCAGGGTGGCAGGGGTTGAGTGGAAAAGATTCCAAGAAGTAGCACCTTTCACAGAAAAAGATTGGCTAGATGTAGCCTGGATGTTTTGCATTAAGTTTTGAATTCTTAAAAATTTTCTCCAGGGTTACCATGGTCGAGTGGAAAAGCATACAAGAAGTAGCACTTAACCCAGCCAAGATCGGCTGGATGAAGTGCCTGGACGTTTGGTCTTTTGCTTTCAAAATTTAAAAATTTCCTCCAGGGTGGAAGGGGTTGAATGGAAAAGAAACCAAGAAGAAGCACCTTTCACGGCCAAGATTGGTTAGATGAAGCTTGGATGTTTGGCATTAAGTTTTGAATTCTTAAAAATTTTCTCCAGGGTTACCATGGTCGAGTGGAAAAGCTTCCAAGAAGTAGCACTTAACCCAGCCAAGATCGGCTGGATGAAGCGCCTAGATATCTGGACTCAGGTTTTGAAAATCAAAAAATTTCTTCCAGGGTGGCAGGGGTTGAAAGGAAAAGAATCCAAGAAGTAGCACCTTTCACGGCCAAGCCTGGATGTTTGGCATTAAGTTTTGAATTCTTAAACATTTTCTCCAGGGTTACCATGGTCGAGTGGAAAAGCGTCCAAGAAGTAGCACTTAACCCAGCCAAGATCGACTGGATGAAGCGCCTGGATATCTGGACTCAGGTTTTGAAAATTAAAAAAAATTCCTCCAGGGTGGCAGGGGTTGAATGGAAAAGAGTCCAAGAAGTAGCACCTTTCACAGCCAACATTGGCTAGATGAAGCCTGGATGTTTGGCATTAAGTTTTGAATTCTTAAAAATTTTCTCCAGGTTTACCATGGACGAGTGGAAAAGCGTCCAAGAAGTAGAACTTAACCAAGCCAAGTTTAGCTGAATGAAGCGCCTGGATATTTGGACTTTTGCTTTGAAAATTTAAAAATTTCCTCCAGGTTGGCAGGGTTTGAATTGAAAAGAGTTCAAGAAGTAGCACCTTTCACGGCCAAGATTGGTTAGATGAAGCCTGGATGTTTGGCATTAGGTTTTGAATTCTTAAACATTTTCTCCAGGGTTACCATGGTCGAGTGGAAAAGCGTCCAAGAAGTAGCACTTAACCCAGCCAAGATCGATTGGATGAAGCGCCTAGATATCTGGACTCAGGTTTTGAAAATTAAAAAAAATTGCTCCAGGGTGGCAGGGCTTGAAGGGAAAAGAGTCCAAGAAGTAGCACCTTTCACAGCCAACATTGGCTAGATGAAGCCTGGATGTTTGGCATTAAGTTTTGAATTCTTAAAAATTTTCTCCAGGGTTACCATGGTCGAGTGGAAAAGCGTCCAAGAAGTAGCACTTAACCCAGCCAAGACCGGCTGGATGAAGCGCCTGGACGTTTGGCATTAAGTTTTGAATTCTTAAAAATTTTCTACAGGGTTACCATGGTCGAGTAGAAAAGCGTCCAAGAAGTAGCACTTAACCCAGCCAAGATCGGCTGGATGAAGTGCCTGGATGTTTGGACTTTTGCTTTGAAAATGAAAAAATTTCCTCCAGGGTGGCAGCGGTTGAATGGAAAAGAGTCCAAGAAGTAGCACCTTTCATGGCCAAGATTGGCTAGATGAAGTGCCTGGAATTCTGGCATTAAGTTTTGAATTCTTAAACATTTTCTCTAAGGTTACCATGGTCGAGTGGAAAAGCGTCCAAGAAGTAGCACTTAACCCAGCCTAGATCGACTGGATGAAGCGCCTAGATATCTGGACTCAGGTTTTGAAAATTAAAAAAAATTCCTCCAGGGTGGCAGGGGTTGAATGGAAAAGAGTCCAAGAAGTAGCACCTTTCACAGCCAATATTGGCAAGATGAAGCCTGGATGTTTGGCATTAAGTTTTGAATTCTTAAAAATTTTTTCCAGAGTTACCATGGTCGAGTGAAAAAGCGTCCAAGAAGTAGCACTTAACCCAGCCAAGATCGGCTGGATGAAGCGCCTGGATGTTTGGACTTTTGCTTTGAAAATTTAAAAATTTCTTCCAGGGTGGCAGCGGTTGAATGGAAAAGAGTCTGAGAAGTAGCACCTTTCACGGCCAAAATTGGCTAGATGAAGTGCCTGGATGTTTGGCTTTAAATTTCGAATTCTTAAAAATTTTCTCCAGGGTTACCATGGTCGAGTGGAAAATCATCCAAGAAGTAGCACTTAACCCAGCCAAGATCGGCTGGATGAAGCGCCTAGATATCTGGACTCAGGTTTTGAAAATTAAAAAAATTCCTCCAGGGTGGCAGGGGTTGAATGGAAAAGCGTCCAAAAAGTAGCACTTAACCCAGCCAAGATCGGCTGGATGAAGCGTCTGGACGTTTGGCATTAAGTTTTGAATTCTTAAAAATTTTCTCTAGGGTTACCATGGTCGAGTGGAAAAGCTTCCAAGAAGTAGCACTTAACCCAGCCAAGATCGGCTGGATGAAGCGCCTAGATATCTGGACTCAGGTTTTGAAAATCAAAAATTTCTTCCAGGGTGGCAGGGGTTGAAAGGAAAAGAGTCCAAGAAGTAGCACCTTTCATGGCCAAGCCTGGATGTTTGGCATTAAGTTTTGAATTCTTAAACATTTTCTCCAGGGTTACCATGGTTGAGTGGAAAAGCGTCCAAGAAGTAGCACTTAACCCAGCCAAGATCGACTGGATGAAGCGCCTGGATATCTGGACTCAGGTTTTGAAAATTAAAAAAAATTCCTCCAGGGTGGCAGGGGTTGAATGGAAAAGAGTCCAAGAAGTATCACCTTTCACAGCCAACATTGGCTAGATGAAGCCTGGATGTTTGGCATTAAGTTTTGAATTCTTAAAAATTTTCTTTAGGATTACCATGATCGAGTGGAAAAGCGTCCAAGAAGTAGCACTTAACCCAGCCAAGATCGGCAGGATGAAGCGCCTGGACGTTTGGACTTTTGCTTTGAAAATTTAAAAATTTCCTCCAGGTTGGCAGGGTTTAAATTGAAAAAAGTCCAAGAAGTAGCACCTTTCACAGCCAATATTGGCAAGATGAAGCCTGGATGTTTGGCATTAAGTTTTGAATTCTTAAAAATTTTTTCCAGAGTTACCATGGTCGAGTGAAAAAGCGTCCAAGAAGTAGCACTTAACCCAGCCAAGATCGGCTGGATGAAGCGCCTGGATGTTTGGACTTTTGCTTTGAAAATTTAAAAATTTCTTCCAGGGTGGCAGCGGTTGAATGGAAAAGAGTCTGAGAAGTAGCACCTTTCACGGCCAAAATTGGCTAGATGAAGTGCCTGGATGTTTGGCTTTAAATTTCGAATTCTTAAAAATTTTCTCCAGGGTTACCATGGTCGAGTGGAAAATCATCCAAGAAGTAGCACTTAACCCAGCCAAGATCGGCTGGATGAAGCGCCTAGATATCTGGACTCAGGTTTTGAAAATTAAAAAAATTCCTCCAGGGTGGCAGGGGTTGAATGGAAAAGCGTCCAAAAAGTAGCACTTAACCCAGCCAAGATCGGCTGGATGAAGCGTCTGGACGTTTGGCATTAAGTTTTGAATTCTTAAAAATTTTCTCTAGGTTACCATGGTCGAGTGGAAAAGCTTCCAAGAAGTAGCACTTAACCCAGCCAAGATCGGCTGGATGAAGCGCCTAGATATCTGGACTCAGGTTTTGAAAATCAAAAAATTTCTTCCATGGTGGCAGGGGTTGAAAGGAAAAGAGTCCAAGAAGTAGCACCTTTCACGGCCAAGCCTGGATGTTTGGCATTAAGTTTTGAATTCTTAAACATTTTCTCCAGGGTTACCATGGTTGAGTGGAAAAGCGTCCAAGAAGTAGCACTTAACCCAGCCAAGATCGACTGGATGAAGCGCCTGGATATCTGGACTCAGGTTTTGAAAATTAAAAAAAATTCCTCCAGGGTGGCAGGGGTTGAATGGAAAAGAGTCCAAGAAGTATCACCTTTCACAGCCAACATTGGCTAGATGAAGCCTGGATGTTTGGCATTAAGTTTTGAATTCTTAAAAATTTTCTTTAGGATTACCATGATCGAGTGGAAAAGCGTCCAAGAAGTAGCACTTAACCCAGCCAAGATCGGCAGGATGAAGCGCCTGGACGTTTGGACTTTTGCTTTGAAAATTTAAAAATTTCCTCCAGGTTGGCAGGGTTTAAATTGAAAAAAGTCCAAGAAGTAGCACCTTTCACGGCCAAGATTGGTTAGATGAAGCCTGGATGTTTGGCATTAGGTTTTGAATTCTTAAACATTTTCTCCAGGGTTACCATGGTCGAGTGGAAAAGCGTCCAAGAAGTAGCACTTAACCCAGCCAAGATCGACTGGATGAAGCGCCTAGATATCTTGACTCAGGTTTTGAAAATTAAAAAATTTCCTCCAGGGTGGCAGGGGTTGAATGGAAAAGAGTCCAAGAGGTAGCACTTTTCACGGCCAAGATTGGTTAGATGAAGCCTGGATGTTTGGCATTAAGTTTTGAATTCTTAAAAATTTTCTCCAGGGTTACCATGGTCGAGTTGAAAAGCGTCCAAGAAATAGCACTTAACCCAGCCAAGATCGGCTGGATAAAGCGCCTGGATGTTTGGACTTTCGCTTTAAAAATTAAAAAATTTCCTCCAGGGTGGCAAGGGTTGAGTGGAAATGAGTCCAAGAAGTAGCACCTTTCACGGAAAAAGATTGGCTAGATGAAGCCTGGATGTTTGGCATTAAGTTTTGAATTCTTAAAAATTTTCTCCAGGGTTACCATGGTCGAGTGGAAAAGCTTCCAAGAAGTAGCACTTAACCCAGCCAAGATCGGCTGGATGAAGCGCCTAGATATCTGGACTCAGGCTTTGAAAATTAAAAAATTTTCTCCAGGGTGCCAGGGGTTGAATGGAAAAGAGTCCAAGAAGTAGCACCTTTCACGGCCAAGATTGGCTAGATGAAGCGCCTGGATGTTTGGCATTAAGTTTTGAATTCTTAAAAATTTTCTCCAGGGTTACCATGGTCGAGTGGTAAAGCGTCCAAGAAGTAGCCCTTAATCCAGCCAAGATCGGCTGGATGAAGCGCCTGGATGTTTGGACTTTCGCTTTGAAAATTAAAAAATTTCCTCCAGGGTGGCAGGGGTTGAATGGAAACGAGTCCAAGAAGTAGCACCTTTCACGGCCAAGATTGGTTAGATGAAGCCTGGATGTTTGGCATTAAGTTTTGAATTCTTAAAAATTTTCTCCAGGGTTACCATGGTCGAGTGGTAAAGCGTCCAAGAAGTAGCACTTAACCCAGCCAAGATCGGCGGGATGAAGCGCCTAGATATCTGGACTCAGGTTTTGAAAATTAAAAAATTTCCTCTAGGGTGGCAGGGGTTGAATGGAAAAGAGTCCAAGAAGTACAACCTTTCACGGCCAAGATTGGTTAGATGAAGCCTGGATGTTTGGCATTAAGTTTTGAATTCTTAAAAATTTTCTCCAGGGTTAACTTGGTCGAGTGGAAAAGCGTCAAGAAGTAGCACTTAACCCAGCCAAGATCGGCTTAATGAAGCGCCTGGATGTTTGGACTCAGTCTTTGAAAATTAAAAAATTTCCTCCAGGGTGGCAGGGGTTGAATGGAAAAGAGTCCAAGAAGTAGAAACTTTCACAGCCAAGATTGGTTAGATGAAGCCTGGATGTTTGGCATTAAGTTTTGAATTCTTAAAAATTTTCTCCAGGGTTATCGTGGTCGAGTGGTAAAGCGTCCAAGAAGTAGCACTTAACCCAGCCAAGATCAGCTGGATGAAGCGCCTAGATATCTGGACTCAGGCTTTGAAAATTAAAAAAGTTTCTCCAGGGTGGCAGGGGTTGAATGGAAAAGAGTCCAAGAAGTAACAACTTTCACGGCCAAGATTGGCTAGATGAAGCGCCTGGATGTTTGGCATTAAGTTTTGAATTCTTAAAAAATTTCTCCAGGGTTACCATGGTCCAGTGGTAAAGCGTCCAAGAAGTAGCACTTAACCCAGCCAAGATCAGCAGGATGAAGCGCCTAGATATCTGGACTCAGGTTTTGAAAATTAAAAAATTTCCTCCAGGGTGGCAGGGGTTGAATGGAAAAGAGTCCAAGAAGTAGCAGCTTTCACGGCCAAGATTGGTTAGATGAAGCCTGGATGTTTGGCATTAAGTTTTGAATTTTTAAAAATTTTCTCCAGGGTTACCATGGTCGAGTGGAAAAGTGTCCAAGAAGTAGCACTTAACCCAGCCAAGATCAACTGGATGAAGCGCCTAGATATCTGGACTCAGGCTTTGAAAATTAAAAAAGTTTCTCCAGGGTGGCAGGGGTTGAATGGAAAAGAGTCCAAGAAGTAACAACTTTCACGGCCAAGATTGGCTAGATGAAGCGCCTGGATGTTTGGCATTAAGTTTTGAATTCTTAAAAAATTTCTCCAGGGTTACCATGGTCCAGTGGTAAAGCGTCCAAGAAGTAGCACTTAACCCAGCCAAGATCAGCAGGATGAAGCGCCTAGATATCTGGACTCAGGTTTTGAAAATTAAAAATTTCCTCCAGGGTGGCAGGGGTTGAATGGAAAGAGTCCAAGAAGTAGCAGCTTTCACGGCCAAGATTGGTTAGATGAAGCCTGGATGTTTGGCATTAAGTTTTGAATTTTTAAAAATTTTCTCCAGGGTTACCATGGTCGAGTGGAAAAGTGTCCAAGAAGTAGCACTTAACCCAGCCAAGATCGGCTGGATGAAGCGCCTGGACGTTTGGACTTTCGCTTTAAAAATTTATAAATTTCCTCCAGGGTGGCAAGGGTTGAGTGGAAATGAGTCCAAGAAGTAGCACCTTTCACGGAAAAGATTGGCTAGATGAAGCCTGGATGTTTGGCATTGAGTCTTGAATTCTTAAAATTTTTTTCCAGGGTTACCATGGTCGAGTGGAAAAGCGTTCAAGAAGTAGCACTTAACCCAGCCAAGATCGGCTGTTTGAAGTGCCTAGATATCTGGACTCAGGTTTTGAAAATTTAAAAATTTCCTCCAGGGTGGCAGGGGTTGAATGGAAAAGAGTCCATGAAGTAGCACCTTTCACGGCCAAGATTGGTTAGATGAAGCCTGGATGTTTGGCATTAAGTCTTGAATTCTTAAAAAATTTCTCCAGGGTTACCATGGTCGAGTGGAAAAGCGTTCAAGAAGTAGCACTTAACCCAGCCAAGATCGGCTGGATGAAGCGCCTAGATATCCTGGCTCAGGCTTTGAAAATTAAAAAATTTTCTCCAGGGTGGCAGGGGTTGAATGGAAAAGAGTCCAAGAAGTAGCAGCTTTCACGGCCAAGATTGGTTAGATGAAGCCTGGATGTTTGGCATTAAGTTTTGAATTCTTAAAAATTTTCTCCAGGGTTACCATGGTCGAGTGGAAAAGTGTCCAAGAAGTAGCACTTAACCCAGCCAAGATCGGCTGGATGAAGCGCCTGGACGTTTGGACTTTCGCTTTAAAAGTTAATAAATTTCCTCCAGGGTGGCAAGGGTTGAGTGGAAATGAGTCCAAGAAATAGCACCTTTCACGGAAAAAGATTGGCTAGATGAAGCCTGGATGTTTGGCATTAAGTTTTGAATTCTTAAAAATTTTCTCCAGGGATACCTTGGTCGAGTGGAAAAGCGTCAAGAAGAAGTAGCACTAACCCAGCCAAGATCGGCTGGATGAAGCGCCTAGATATCTGGACTCAGGTTTTGAAAATTAAAAAATTTCCTCCAGGGTGGCAGGGGTTGAATGGAAAAGAGTCCATGAAGTAGCAACTTTCACGGCCAAGATTGGTTAGATGAAGCCTGGATGTTTGGCATTAAGTTTTGAATTCTTAAAAATTTTCTCCAGGGTTACCATGGTCGAGTGGAAAAGCGTTCAAGAAGTAGCACTTAACCCAGCCAAGATCGGCTGGATGAAGCGCCTAGATATCTGGGCTCAGGCTTTGAAAATTAAAAAATTTTCTCCAGGGTGGCAGGGGTTGAATGGAAAAGAGTCCAAGAAGTAGCACCTTTCACGGCCAAGATTGGTTAGATGAAGCCTGGATGTTTGGCATTAAGTTTTGAATTCTTAAAAATTTTCTCCAGGGTTACCATGGTCGAGTGGAAAAGTGTCCAAGAAGTAGCACTTAACCCAGCCAAGATCGGCTGGATGAAGCACCTGGACGTTTGGACTTTCGCTTTAAAAATTAATAAATTTTCTCCAGGGTGGCAAGGGTTGAGCGGAAATGAGTCCAAGAAGTAGCACCTTTCACGGAAAAGATTGACTAGATGAAGCCTGGATGTTTGGCAGTAAGTTTTGAATTCTTAAAAATTTTCTCCAGGTATACCTTGGGCCCAGTGGAAAAGCGTCAAGAAGTAGCACTTAACCCAGCCAAGATCGGCTGGATGAAGCGCCTAGATATCTGGACTCAGGTTTTGAAAATTAAAAAATTTCCTCCAGGGTGGCAGGGGTTGAATTGAAAAGAGTCCATGAAGTAGCACCTTTCACGGCCAAGATTGGTTAGATGAAGCCTGGATGTTTGGCATTAAGTCTTGAATTCTTAAAAATTTTCTCCAGGGTTACCATGGTCGAGTGTGGTAAAGCGTCAAGAAGTAGCACTTAACCCAGCCAAGATCGGCTGGATGAAGCGCCTAGATATCTGGACTCAGGCTTTGTAAATTAAAAAATTTTCTCCAGGCTGGCAGGGGTTGAATGGAAAAGAGTCAAGAAGTAGCACCTTTCACCGCCAAGATTGGTTAGATGAAGCCTGGATGTTTGGCATTAAGTTTTGAATTCTTAAAAATTTTCTCCAGGGTTACCATGGTCGA
Source organism: Puntigrus tetrazona (assembly GCF_018831695.1). Classification (NCBI taxonomy): domain Eukaryota; kingdom Metazoa; phylum Chordata; class Actinopteri; order Cypriniformes; family Cyprinidae; genus Puntigrus; species Puntigrus tetrazona. Next base: position 37,447 of record NW_025048758.1, on the reverse strand, counting down.
GTGGAAAAGCTTCCAAGAAGTAGCACTTAACCCAGCCAAGATCGGCTGGATGAAGCGCCTAGATATCTGGACTCAGTCTTTGAAAATTAAAAAATTTCCTCCAGGGTGGCAGGGGTTGAATGGAAAAGAGTCCAAGAAGTAGCAACTTTCACGGCCAAGACTGGTTAGATGAAGCCTGGATGTTTGGCATTAAGTTTTGAATTCTTAAAAATTTTCTCCAGGGTTATCGTGGTCGAGTGGTAAAGCGTCCAAGAAGTAGCACTTAACCCAGCCAAGATCAGCTGGATGAAGCGCCTGGATGTTTGGACTTTCACTTTGAAAATTAAAAAATTTCCTCCAGGGTGGCAGGGGTTGAATGGAAAAGAGAGTCAAGAAGTAGCACCTTTCACGGCCAAGATTGGTTAGAAGAAGCCTGGATGTTTGGCATTAAGTTTTGAATTCTTAAAAATTTTCTCCAGGGTTACCATGGTCAAGTGGTAAAGCGTCAAGAAGTAGCACTTAACCCAGCCAAGATCGGCTGGATGAAGCGCCTGGATGTTTGGACTTTCGCTTTGAAAGTTAAAACATTTCCTTCAGGGTGGCAGGGGTTGAATGGAAAAGAGTCAAGAAGTAGCACCTTTCACGGCCAAGATTGGTTAGATGAAGCCTGGATGTTTGGCATTAAGTTTTGAATTCTTCAAAATTTTCTCCAGGGTTACCATGGTCGAGTGGTAAAGCGTCCAGAAGTAGCACTTAACCCAGCCAAGATCGGCTGGATGAAGCGCCTGGACGTTTGGACTTTCGCTTTAAAAATTAAAAAATTTCCTCCAGGGTGGCAAGGGTTGAGTGGAAATGAGTCCAAGAAGTAGCACTTTTCACGGAAAAGATTGGCTAGATGAAGCCAGGATGTTTGGCATTAAATTTTGAATTCTTAAAAATTTTTCTCCAGGGTTACCATGGTCGAGTGGAAAAGCTTCAAGAAGTAGCACTTAACCCAGCCAAGATCGGCTGGATGAAGTGCCTAGATATCTGCACTCAGTCTTTAAAAATTAAAAAAAATTCCTCCAGGGTGGCAGGGGTTGAATGGAAAAGAGTCCAAGAAGTAGCACCTTTCACGGCCAAGATTGTCTAGATGGAGAACCTAGATGTTTGCCATTAAGTTTTGAATTTTTAAAAATTTTCTCTAGGGTTACCATTGTCAGTGGAAAAGCGTCCAGAAGTAGCACTTAACCCAGCCAAGATCGGATGGATGAAGCGCCTAGATATCTGGACTCAGGTTTTCAAAAATTAAAAAATTTCCTCCAGGGTGGCAGGGGTTGAATGGAAAAGAGTCCAAGACGTAGCACCTTTCACGCCAAGATTGGTTAGATGAAGCCTGGATGTTTGGCATTAAGTTTTGAATTCTTAAAAATTTTCTCCAGGGTTACCATGGTCGAGTGGAAAAGCGTTCAAGAAGTAGCACTTAACCCAGCCAAGATCGGCTGGATGAAGCGCCTAGATATCTGGACTCAGGCTTTAAAAATTAAAAAAGTTTCTCCAGGGTGACAGGGTTGAATGGAAAAGAGTCAAGAAGTAGCACCTTTCACGGCCAAGATTGGCTAGATGAAGCGCCTGGATGTTTGGCATTAAGTTTTGAATTCTTAAAAATTTCTCCAGGGTTACCATGGTCGAGTGGTAAAGCGTCCAAGAAGTAGCACTTAACCCAGCCAAGATCGGCAATGAAGCGCCTGGATGTTTGGACTTTCGCTTTGAAAATTAAAAAATTTCTTCCAGGGTGGCAGGGGTTGAATGGAAAAGAGTCCAAGAAGTAGCACCTTTCACGGCCAAGATTGGTTAGATGAAGCCTGGATGTTTGGCATTAAGTTTTGAATTCTTAAAAAATTTTCTCAAGGGTTACCATGGTCAGTGGTAAAGCTTTCAAGAAGTAACACTAACCCAGCCAAGATCGGCTGGATGAAGCGCCTAGTTGTTTGGACTTTCGCTTTGAAAATTAAAAATTTCCTCCAGGGTGGCAGGGGTTGAATGGAAAAAGTCAAGAAGTAGCACCTTTCACGGACAATATTGGTTAGATGAAGCCTGGATGTTTGGCATTAAGTTTTGAATTCTTAAAAATTTTCTCAGGGGTTACCATGGTTGAGTGGAAAAGCGTCAAGAAGTAGCACTTAACCCAGCCAAGATCGGCTGGATGAAGCGCCTGGACGTTTGGACTTTCGCTTTAAAAATTAAAAATTTCCTCCAGGGTGGCAAGGGTTGAGTGGAAATGAGTCAAGAAGTAGCACCTTTCACGGAAAAGATTGGCTAGATGAAGCCTGGATGTTTGGCATTAAGTTTTGAATTCTTAAAAATTTTCTCCAGGGTTACCATGGTCGAGTGGAAAAGCTTCCAGAAGTAGCACTTAACTCAGCCAAGATCGGCTGGATGAAGCGCCTAGATATCTGGATTCAGTCTTTGAAAATTAAAAAATTTCCTCCCAGGGTGGCAGGGTTGAATGGAAAAGAGTCAAGAAGTAGCAACTTTCACAGCCAAGATTGGTTAGATGAAGCCTGGATGTTTGGCATTAAGTTTTGAATTCTTAAAAATTTTCTCCAGGGTTATCGTGGTCGAGAGTGGTAAAGCGTCAAGAAGTAGCACTTAACCCAGCCAAGATCAGCTGGATGAAGCGCCTGGATGTTTGGACTTTCACTTTGAAAATTAAAAATTTCCTCCAGGGTGGCAGGGGTTGAATGGAAAAGAGTCAAGAAGTAGCACCTTTCACGGCCAAGATTGGTTAGAAGAAGCCTGGATGTTTGGCATTAAGTTTTGAATTCTTAAAAATTTTCTCCAGGGTTACCATGGTCAAGTGGTAAAGCGTCAAGAAGTAGCACTAACCCAGCCAAGATCGGCTGGATGAAGCGCCTGGATGTTTGGACTTTCGCTTTGAAAATTAAAACATTTCCTTCAGGGTGGCAGGGGTTGAATGGAAAAGAGTCAAGAAGTAGCACCTTTCACGGCCAAGATTGGTTAGATGAAGCCTGGATGTTTGGCATTAAGTTTTGAATTCTTAAAAATTTTCTCCAGGGTTACCATGGTCGAAAGTGGTAAAGCGTCAAGAAGTAGCACTAACCCAGCCAAGATCGGCTGGATGAAGCGCCTGGACGTTTGGACTTTCGCTTTAAAATTAAAAAATTTCCTCCAGGGTGGCAAGGGTTGAGTGGAAATGAGTCAAGAAGTAGCACTTTTCACGGAAAAGATTGGCTAGATGAAGCCAGGATTTTTGGCATTAAATTTTGAATTCTTAAAAATTTTCTCCAGGGTTACCATGGTCAGTGGAAAAGCTTCCAAGAAGTAGCACTTAACCCAGCCAAGATCGGCTGGATGAAGTGCCTAGATATCTGCACTCAGTCTTTAAAAATTAAAAAAATTCCTCCAGGGTGGCAGGGGTTGAATGGAAAAGAGTCCAAGAAGTAGCACCTTTCACGGCCAAGATTGTCTAGATGGAGCGCCTAGATGTTTGGCATTAAGTTTTGAATTTTTTAAAATTTTCTCTAGGGTTACCATGGTCGAGTGGAAAAGCGTCAAGAAGTAGCACTAACCCAGCCAAGATCGGATGGATGAAGCGCCTAGATATCTGGACTCAGGTTTTGAAAATTAAAAAATTTCCTCCAGGGTGGCAGGGGTTGAATGGAAAAGAGTCCAAGGCAGTAGCACCTTTCACGGCCAAGATTGGTTAGATGAAGCCTGGATGTTTGGCATTAAGTTTTGAATTCTTAAAAATTTTCTCCAGGGTTACCATGGTCGAGTGGAAAAGCGTTCAAGAAGTAGCACTTAACCCAGCCAAGATCGGCTGGATGAAGCGCCTAGATATCTGGAATCAGGTTTTGAAAATTAAAAATTTCCTTCAGGGTGGCAGGGGTTGAATGGAAAAGAGTCAAGAAGTAGCACCTTTCACGGCCAAGATTGGTTAGATGAAGCCTGGGTGTTTGGCATTAAGTTTTGAATTCTTAAAATTTTTCTCCAGGGTTATCGTGGTCGAGTGGTAAAGCGTCAAGAAGTAGCACTTAAACCAGCCAAGATCGGCTGGATGAAGCGTCTAGATATCTGGATTCAGGCTTTAAAAATTAAAAAGTTTCTCCAGGGTGACAGGGGTTGAATGGAAAGAGTCCAAGAAGTAGCACCTTTCACGGCCAAGATTGGCTAGATGAAGCGCCTGGATGTTTGGCATTAAGTTTTGAATTCTTAAAAAATTTCTCCAGGAGTTACCATGGTCGAGTGGTAAAGCGTCAAGAAGTAGCACTTAACCCAGCCAAGATCGGCTTAATGAAGCGCCTGGATGTTTGGACTTTCGCTTTGAAAATTAAAAAATTTCTTCCAGGGTGGCAGGGGTTGAATGGAAAAGAGTCAAAGAAGTAGCACCTTTCACGGCCAAGATTGGTTAGATTAAGCCTGGATGTTTGGCATTAAGTTTTGAATTCTTAAAAATTTTCTCAAGGGTTACCATGGTTGAGTGGTAAAGCGTTCAAAGTAGCACTTAACCCAGCCAAGATCGGCTGGATGAAGCGCCTGGTTGTTTGGACTTTCGCTTTGAAAATTAAAACATTTCCTCAGGGGCAGGGGTTGAATGGAAAAAGTCAAGAAGTAGCACCTTTCACGGCCAGTATTGGTTAGATGAAGCCTGGATGTTTGGCATTAAGTTTTGAATTCTTAAAAATTTTCTCAGGGTTACCATGGTTGAGTGGAAAAGCGTCAAGGAGTAGCACTTAACCCAGCCAAGATCGGCTAGATGAAGCGCCTGGACGTTTGGACTTTAAGCTTTAAAAATTAAAAAATTTCCTCCAGGGTGGCAAGGGTTGAGTGGAAATGAGTCCAAGAAGTAGCACCTTTCACGGAAAAGATTGGCTAGATGAAGCCTGGATGTTTGGCATTAAGTTTTGAATTCTTAAAAATTTTCTCCAGGGTTACCATGGTCAGTGGAAAAGCTTCCAAGAAGTAGCACTTTACTCAGCCAAGATCGACTGGATGAAGCGCCTAGATATCTGGACTCAGTCTTTGAAAATTAAAAAAATTTCCTCCAGGGTGGCAGGGTTGAATGGAAAAGAGTCAAGAAGTAGCAACTTTCACGGCCAAGATTGGTTAGATGAAGCCTGGATGTTTGGCATTAAGTTTTGAATTCTTAAAAATTTTCTCCAGGGTTATCGTGGTCGAGTGGTAAAGCGTCAAGAAGTAGCATAACCCAGCCAAGATCAGCTGGATGAAGCGCCTGGATGTTTGGACTTTCACTTTGAAAATTAAAAAATTTCCTCCAGGGTGGCAGGGGTTGAATGGAAAAGAGTCAAGAAGTAGCACCTTTCACGGCCAAGATTGGTTAGAAGAAGCCTGGATGTTTGGCATTAAGTTTTGAATTCTTAAAAATTTTCTCCAGGGTTACCATGGTCAAGTGGTAAAGCGTCCAAGAAGTAGCACTTAACCCAGCCAAGATCGGCTGGATGAAGCGCCTAGATATCTGGACTCAGGTTTTGAAAATTAAAAAATTTCCTCCAGGGTGGCAGGGGTTGAATGGAAAAGAGTCCGAGAAGTAGCACCTTTCACGGCCAAAATTGGCTAGATGAAGTGCCTGGATGTTTGGCTTTAAGTTTTGAATTCTTAAAAATTTTCTCCAGGGTTACCATGGTCGAGTGGAAAAGCGTCAAGAAGTAGCATTAACCCAGCCAAGATCGGCTGGATGAAGCGCCTGGACGTTTGTGCTTTCGCTTTAAAAATTAAAAAATTTCCTCCAGGGTGGCAAGGGTTCAGTGGAAATGAGTCCAAGAAGTAGCACCTTTCACGGAAAAGATTGGCTAGATGAAGCCTGGATGTTTGGCATTAAGTTTTGAATTCTTAAAAATTTTCTCCAGGGTTACCATAGTCGAGTGGAAAAGCGTCAAGAGGTAGCACTTAACCCAGCCAAGATCGACTGGATGAAGCGCCTAGATATCTGGACTCAGGTTTTGAAAATTAAAAAATTCCTCCAGGGTGGCAGGGGTTGAATGGAAAAGAGTCCAAGAAGTAGCACCTTTCACAGCCAATATTGGCTAGATGAAGCTTGGATGTTTGGCATTAAGTTTTGAATTTTTAAAAATTTTCTCCAGGGTAACCATGGTCGAGTGGTAAAGCGTCAAAAAGTAGCCCTTAACCCAGCCAAGATCGGCTGGATGAAGCGCCTAGATGTTTGGACTTTTGCTTTGAAAATTTAAAAATTTCCTCCAGGGTGGCAGCGGTTGAATGGAAAAGAGTCAGAAGTAGCACCTTTCCACGGCCAAAATTGGCTAGATGAAGTGCCTGGATGTTTGGCTTTAAATTTGAATTCTTAAAAATTTTCTCCAGGGTTACCATGGTCAGAGTGGAAAAGCATCCAAGAAGTAGCACTTAACCCAGCCAAGATCGGCTGGATGAAGCGCCTAGATATCTGGACTCAGGTTTTGAAAATTAAAAAAATTCCTCTAGGGTTGCAGGGTTGAATGGAAAAGAAACCAAAGTAGCACCTTTCACGGCCAAGATTGGATAGATGAAGCACCTGGATGTTTGGCATTAAGTTTTGAATTTTTAAAAAATTTTTCTCTAGGCTTACTATGGTCGAGTGGAAAAGCGTCAGAAGTAGCAGCTTAACCCAGCCAAGATCGGCTGGATGAAGCGCCTGGATGTTTGGACTTTTCCTTTGAAAATTTAAAAATTTCCTCCAGGGTGGCAGGGGATTGAATGGAAAAGAGTCCAAGAAGTAGCACCTTTCACGGCCAAGATTGGCTAGATGAAGTGCCTGGAATTTTGGCATTAAGTTTTGAATTCTTAAACATTTTCTCCAGGGTTACCATGGTCGAGTGGAAAAGCGTCAAGAAGTAGCACTTAACCCAGCCAAGATCGGCTGGATGAAGCGCCTAGATATCTGGACTCAGGTTTTGAAAATTAAAAAAATCCTCCAGGGTTGCAGGGGTTGAATGGAAAAGAAACCAAGAAGTAGCACCTTTCACGGCCAAGATTGGTTAGATGAAGCCTGGATGTTTGGCATTAAGTTTTGAATTCTTACAAATTTTCTCTAGGCTTACCATGGTCGAGTGGAAAAGCGCCAAGAAGTAGCACTTAACCCAGCCAAGATAGGCTGGATGAAGCACCTAGATATCTGGACTCAGGTTTTGAAAATTAAAAAATTTCCTCCAGGGTGGCAGGGGTTGAGTGGAAAAGATTCAAGAAGTAGCACCTTTCACAGAAAAGATTGGCTAGAGAAGCGTAGCCTGGATGTTTGGCATTAAGTTTTGAATTCTTAAAAATTTTCTCCAGGGTTACCATGGTCGAGTGGGAAAAGCATACAGAAGTAGCACTTAACCCAGCCAAGATCGGCTGGATGAAGTGCCTGGACGTTTGGTCTTTTGCTTTCAAAATTTAAAAAATTTCCTCCAGGGTGGCAGGGGATGAATGGAAAAGAAACCAAGAAGTAGCACCTTTCACGGCCAAGATTGGTTAGATGAAGCCTGGATGTTTGGCATTAGGTTTTGAATTCTTAAACATTTACTCCAGGGTTACCATGGTCGAGTGGAAAAGCGTCCAAGAAGTAGCACTTACCCAGCCAAGTTCGACTGGATGAAGCGCCTAGATATCTGGACTCAGGTTTTGAAAATTAAAAAAATTGCTCCAGGGTGGCAGGGGTTGAAGGGAAAAGAGTCCAAGAAGTAGCACCTTTCACAGCCAACATTGGCTAGATGAAGCCTGGATGTTTGGCATTAAGTTTTGAATTCTTAAAAATTTTCTCCAGGGTTACCATGGTCAGTGGAAAAGCGTCAAGAAGTAGCACTTAACCCAGCCAAGATCGGCTGGATGAAGCGCCTGGGCGTTTGGTATTAAGTTTTGAATTCTTAAAAATTTTCTACAGGGTTACCATGGTCGAGTAGAAAAGCGCGTCAAGAAGTAGCACTTAACCCAGCCAAGATCGGCTGGATGAAGTGCCTGGATGTTTGGACTTTGCTTTGAAAATGAAAAATTTCCTCCAGGGTGGCAGCGGTTGAATGGAAAAGAGTCAAGAAGTAGCACCTTTCATGGCCAAGATTGGCTAGATGAAGTGCCTGGAATTCTGGCATTAAGTTTTGAATTCTTAAACATTTTCTCTAAGGTTACCATGGTCGAGTGGAAAAGCGTCAAGAAGTAGCTCTTAACCCAGCCAAGATCGACTGGATGAAGCGCCTAGATATCTGGACTCAGGTTTTGAAAATTAAAAAAATTCCTCCAGGGTGGCAGGTGTTGAATGGAAAAGAGTCCAAGAAGTAGCACCTTTCACAGCCAATATTGGCAAGATGAAGCCTGGATGTTTGGCATTAAGTTTTGAATTCTTAAAAATTTTTCCAGAGTTACCATGGTCGAGTGAAAAAGCGTCAAGAAGTAGCACTAACCCAGCCAAGATCGCCTGGATGAAGCGCCTGGATGTTTGGACTTTTGCTTTGAAAATTTAAAAATTTCTTCCAGGGTGGCAGCGGTTGAATGGAAAAGAGTCTGAGAAGTAGCACCTTTCACGGCCAAAGTTGGCTAGATGAAGTGCCTGGATGTTTGGCTTTAAATTTTGAATTCTTAAAAATTTTCTCCAGGGTTACCATGGTCGAGTGGAAAATCATCCAGAAGTAGCACTTAACCCAGCCAAGATCGGCTGGATGAAGCGCCTAGATATCTGGACTCAGGTTTTGAAAATTAAAAAATTCCTCCAGGGTGGCAGGGGTTGAATGGAAAAGCGTCAAAAAGTAGCACTTAACCCAGCCAAGATCGGCTGGATGAAGCGTCTGGATGTTTGGAATTAAGTTTTGAATTCTTAAAAATTTTCTCTAGGGTTACCATGGTCGAGTGGAAAAGCTTCCAGAAGTAGCACTTAACCCAGCCAAGATCGGCTGGATGAAGCGCCTAGATATCTGGACTCAGGTTTTGAAAATCAAAAAATTTCTTCCAGGGTGGCAGGGGTTGAAAGGAAAGAGTCAAGAAGTAGCACCTTTCACGGCCAAGCCTGGATGTTTGGCATTAAGTTTTGAATTCTTAAACATTTTCTCCAGGGTTACCATGGTTGAGTGGAAAAGCGTCAAGAAGTAGCACTTAACCCAGCCAAGATCGACTGGATGAAGCGCCTGGATATCTGGACTCAGGTTTTGAAAATTAAAAAAATTCCTCCAGGGTGGCAGGGGTTGAATGGAAAAGAGTCAAGAAGTATCACCTTTCACAGCCAACATTGGCTAGATGAAGCCTGGATGTTTGGCATTAAGTTTTGAATTCTTAAAAATTTTCTCCAGGGTTACCATGGACCCAGTGGAAAAGCGTCAAGAAGTAGAACTTAACTAAGCCAAGTTTAGCTGAATGAAGCGCCTGGATATTTGGACTTTGCTTTGAAAATTTAAAAATTTCCTCCAGGGTGGCAGCGGTTGAATGGAAAAGAGTCAAAAAGTAGCACCTTTCACGGCCAAAATTGGCTAGATGAAGTGCCTGAATGTTTGGCTTTAAGTTTTGAATTCTTAAAAATTTTCTTTAGGATTACCATGATCAGTGGAAAAGCGTCAAGAAGTAGCATAACCCAGCCAAGATCGGCAGGATGAAGCGCCTGGACGTTTGGACTTTTGCTTTGAAAATTTAAAAATTTCCTCCAGGTTGGCAGGGTTTGAATTGAAAAGAGTTCAAGTAGCACCTTTCACGGCCAAGATTGGTTAGATGAAACCTGGATGTTTGGCATTAGGTTTTGAATTCTTAAACATTTTCTCCAGGGTTACCATGGTCGAGTGGAAAAGCGTCAAGAAGTAGCACTTAACCCAGCCAAGATCGACTGGATGAGCGCCTAGATATCTGGACTCAGGTTTTGAAAATTAAAAAAATTGCTCCAGGGTGGCAGGGGTTGAAGGAAAAAGAGTCCAAGAAGTAGCACCTTTCACAGCCAACATTGGCTAGATGAAGCCTGGATGTTTGGCATTAAGTTTTGAATTCTTAAAAATTTTCTCCAGGGATACCTTGGTCGAGAGTGGAAAAGCGTCAAGAAGTAGCACTTAACCCAGCCAAGATCGGCTGGATGAAGCGCCTGGACGTTTGGCATTAAGTTTTGAATTCTTAAAAATTTTCTACAGGGTTACCATGGTCGAGTAGAAAAGCGTCCAAGAAGTAGCACTTAACCCAGCCAAGATCGGCTGGAAGAAGCGCCTAGATATCTGGACTCAGGTTTTGAAAATTAAAAAAATTTCTCCAGGGTGGCAGGAGTTGAATGGAAAAGAGTCCAAGAAGTAGCACCTTTCACGGCCAAGATTGGTTAGATGAAGCCTGGCTGTTTGGCATTAAGTTTTGAATTCTTAAAATTTTCTCCAGGGTTACCATGGTCGAGTGGTAAAGCGTCAAGAAGTAGCACTTAACCCAGCCAAGATCGGCGGGATGAAGCGCCTAGATATCTGGACTCAGGTTTTGAAAATTAAAAAATTTCCTCTAGGGTGGCAGGGGTTGAATGGAAAAGAGTCCAAGAAGTACAACCTTTCACGGCCAAGATTGGTTAGATGAAGCCTGGATGTTTGGCATTAAGTTTTGAATTCTTAAAAATTTTCTCCAGGGTTAACAGTGGTCGAGTGGAAAAGCGTCAAGAAGTAGCATAACCCAGCCAAGATAGGCTGGATGAAGCGCCTAGATATCTGGACTCAGGCTTTGAATATTAAAAATTTTATCCATTGTGGCAGGGGTTGAATGAAAAGAGTCCAAGAAGTAGCACCTTTCACGGCCAAGATTGGCTAGATGAAGCGCCTGGATGTTTGGCATTAAGTTTTGAATTCTTAAAAATTTTCTCCAGGGTTACCATGGTCAGTGGTAAAGCGTCCAAGAAGTAGCACTTAACACAGCCAAGATCGGCTGGATGAAGCGCCTGGATGTTTGGACTTTCGCTTTGAAAATTAAAAACTTTCCTCCAGGGTGGCAGGGGTTGAATGGAAAAGAGTCCAAGAAGTAGCACCTTTCACGGCCAAGATTGGTTAGATGAAGCGCCTGGATGTTTGGCATTAAGTTTTGAATTCTTAAAAATTTTTGCCAGGGTTACCATGGTCGAGTGGTAAAGCGTCAAGAAGTAGCATTAACCCAGCCAAGATCGGCGGGATGAAGCGCCTAGATATCTTGACTCAGGTTTTGAAAATTAAAAAATTTCCTCCAGGGTGGCAGGGGTTGAATGGAAAAGAGTCAAGAAGTAGCACTTTTCACGGCCAAGATTGGTTAGATGAAGCCTGGATGTTTGGCATTAAGTTTTGAATTCTTAAAAATTTTCTCCAGGGTTACCATGGTCGAGTTGAAAAGCGTCAAGAAATAGCACTTAACCCAGCCAAGATCGGCTGGATAAAGCGCCTGGATGTTTGGACTTTCGCTTTAAAATTAAAAAATTTCCTCCAGGGTGGCAAGGGTTGAGTGGAAATGAGTCAAGAAGTAGCACCTTTCACGGAAAAGATTGGCTAGATGAAGCCTGGATGTTTGGCATTAAGTTTTGAATTCTTAAAAATTTTCTCCAGGGTTACCATGGTCGAGTGGAAAAACTTCAAGAAGTAGCACTTAACCCAGCCAAGATCGGCTGGATGAAGCGCCTAGATATCTGGACTCAGTCTTTGAAAATTAAAAAAATTCCTCCAGGGTGGCAGGGGTTAAATGGAAAAGAGTCAAGGCGTAGCACCTTTCACGGCCAAGATTGGTTAGATGAAGCCTGGATGTTTGGCATTAAGTTTTGAATTCTTAAAAAAATTTTCTCCAGGGTTACCATGGTCGAGTGGTAAAGCGTCAAGAAGTAGCATAACCCCAGCCAAGATCGGCTGGATGAAGCGCCCTAGATATCTGGACTCAGGTTTTGAAAATTAAAAAATTTCCTCTAGGGTGGCAGGGGTTGAATGGAAAAGAGTCCAAGAAGTACAACCTTTCACGGCCAAGATTGGTTAGATGAAGCCTGGATGGTTGGCATTAAGTTTTGAATTCTTAAAAATTTTTCCAGGAGTTAACCATGGTCAGTGGAAAAGCGTCAAGAAGTAGCATAACCCAGCCAAGATAGGCTGGATGAAGCGCCTAGATATCTGGACTCAGGCTTTGAATATTAAAAAATTTCTCCATTGTGGCAGGGGTTGAATGGAAAGAGTCAAAAAGTAGCACCTTTCCACGGCCAAGATTGGCTAGATGAAGCGCCTGGATGTTTGGCATTAAGTTTTGAATTCTTAAAAATTTTCTCCAGGGTTACCATGGTCGAGTGGTAAAGCGTCCAAGAATTAGCACTTAACACAGCCAAGATCGGCTGGATGAAGCGCCTGGATGTTTGGACTTTCGCTTTGAAAATTAAAAAATTTCCTCCAGGGTGGCAGGGGTTGAATGGAAAAGAGTCAAGAAGTAGCACCTTTCACGGCCAAGATTGGTTAGATGAAGCGCTGGATGTTTGGCATTAAGTTTTGAATTCTTAAAAATTTTCGCCAGGGTTACCATGGTCGAGTGGTAAAGCGTCAAGAAGTAGCACTTAACCCAGCCAAGATCGGCTGGATGAAGCGCGCCTAGATATCTTGACTCAGGTTTTGAAAATTAAAAATTTCCTCCAGGGTGGCAGGGTTGAATGGAAAAAGAGTCAAGAAGTAGCACTTTTCACGGGCCAAGATTGGTTAGATGAAGCCTGGATGTTTGGCATTAAGTTTTGAATTCTTAAAAATTTTCTCCAGGGTTACCATGGTCGAGTTGAAAAGCGTCAAGAAATAGCACTTAACCCAGCCAAGATCGGCTGGATAAAGCGCCTGGATGTTTGGACTTTCGCTTTAAAAATTAAAAAATTTCCTCCAGGGTGGCAAGGGTTGAGTGGAAATGAGTCCAAGAAGTAGCACCTTTCACGGAAAAGATTGGCTAGATGAAGCCTGGATGTTTGGCATTAAGTTTTGAATTCTTAAAAATTTTCTCCAGGGTTACCATGGTCGAGTGGAAAAGCTTCCAAGAAGTAGCACTTACCCAGCCAAGATCGGCTGGATGAAGCGCCTAGATATCTGGATTCAGTCTTTGAAAATTAAAAAAATTCCTCCAGGGTGGCAGGGGTTAAATGGAAAGAGAGTCCAAGAAGTAGCACCTTTCACGGCCAAGATTGGTTAGATGAAGCCTGGATGTTTGGCATTAAGTTTTGAATTCTTAAAAATTTTCTCCAGGGTTACCATGGCCGAGTGGTAAAGCGTCAAGAAGTAGCATTAACCCAGCCAAGATCAGCTGGATGAAGCGCCTAGATATCTGGACTCAGGCTTTTGAAAATTAAAAAATTTTCTCCAGGGTGCCAGGGGTTGAATGGAAAGAGTCAAGAAGTAGCACCTTTCACGGCCAAGATTGGCTAGATGAAGCGCCTGGATGTTTGGCATTAAGTTTTGAATTCTTAAAATTTTTCTCCAGGGTTACCATGGTCAGAGTGGTAAAGCGTCCAAGAAGTAGCACTTAATCCAGCCAAGATCGGCTGGATGAAGCGCCTAGATGTTTGGACTTTCGCTTTTGAAAATTAAAAAATTTCCTCCAGGGTGGCAGGGGTTGAATGGAAAAGAGTCAAGAAGTAGCACCTTTCACGGCCAAGATTGGTTAGATGAAGCCTGGATGTTTGGCATTAAGTTTTGAATTCTTAAAAATTTTCTCCAGGAGTTACCATGGTCGAGTGGTAAAAGCGTCAAGAAGTAGCATAACCCAGCCAAGATCGGCTGGATGAAGCGCCTGGATGTTTGGACTCAGTCTTTGAAAATTAAAAAATTTCCTCCAGGGTGGCAGGGGTTGAATGGAAAAGAGTCCAGAGAAGTAGAAACTTTCACAGCCAAGATTGGTTAGATGAAGCCTGGATGTTTGGCATTAAGTTTTGAATTCTTAAAAATTTTCTCCAGGGTTATCGTGGTCGAGTGGAAAAGCGTCAAGAAGTAGCACTTAACCCAGCCAAGATCGGCTGGATGAGAGCGCCTAGATATCTGGACTCAGGCTTTGAAAATTAAAAAGTTTCTCCAGGGTGGCAGGCGTTGAATGGAAAAGAGTCAAGAAGTAACAACTTTCACGGCCAAGATTGGCTAGATGAAGCGCCTGGATGTTTGGCATTAAGTTTTGAATTCTTAAAAATTTTCTCCAGGGTTACCATGGTCGAGTGGTAAAGCGTCCAGAAGTAGCACTTAACCCAGCCAAGATCAGCTGGATGAAGCGCCTAGATATCTGGACTCAGGTTTTGAAAATTAAAAAAATTTCCTCAGGGTGGCAGGGGTTGAATGGAAAAGAGTCCAAGAAGTAGCAGCTTTCACGGCCAAGATTGGTTAGATGAAGCCTGGATGTTTGGCATTAAGTTTTGAATTCTTAAAAATTTTCTGCAGGGTTACCATGGTCGAGTGGAAAAGTGTCAAGAAGTAGCACTTAACCCAGCCAAGATCGGCTGGATGAAGCGCCTGGATATTTGGACTTTCAGCTTTGAAAATTAATAAATTTCCTCCAGGGTGGCAGAGGGTTGAGTGGAAATGAGTCAAGAAGTAGCACCTTTCATGGAAAAAGATTGGCTAGATGAAGCCTGGATGTTTGGCAATAAGTTTTGAATTCTTAAAAATTTTCTCCAGGGTTACCATGGTCGAGTGGAAAAGCGTCAAGAAGTAGCATAACCCAGCCAAGATCGGCTGGATGAAGCGCCTAGATATCTGGACTCAGGTTTTGAAAATTTAAAAATTTCCTCCAGGGTGGCAGGGGTTGAATGGAAAAAGAGTCCATGAAGTAGCACCTTTCACGGCCAAGATTGGTTAGATGAAGCCTGGATGTTTGGCATTAAGTTTTGAATTCTTAAAAATTTTCTCCAGGGTTACCATGGTCAGTGGAAAAGCGTTCAAGAAGTAGCACTTAACCCAGCCAAGATCGGCTGGATGAAGCGCCTAGATATCTGGGCTCAGGCTTTGAAAATTAAAAAATTTTCTCCAGGGTGGCAGGGGTTGAATGGAAAAGAGTCCAAGAAGTAGCACCTTTCACGGCCAAGATTGGTTAGATGAAGCCTGGATGTTTGGCATTAAGTTTTGAATTCTTAAAAATTTTCTGCAGGGTTACCATGGTCGAGTGGAAAAGTGTCAAGAAGTAGCACTTAACCCAGCCAAGATCGGCTGGATGAAGCGCCTGACGTTTGGACTTTCGGTTTTAAAAATTTAATAAATTTCCTCCAGGGTGGCAGGGGTTGAGTGGAAATGAGTCAAGAAGTAGCACCTTTCACGGCCAAGATTGGCTAGATGAAGCCTGGATGTTTGGCATTAAGTTTTGAATTCTTAAAAATTTTCTCCAGGGATACCATGGTCGAGTGGAAAAGCGTCAAGAGTAGCACTTAACCCAGCCAAGATCGGCTGGATGAAGCGCCTAGATATCTGGACTCAGGTTTTGAAAATTAAAAAATTTCCTCCAGGGTGTCAGGGTTGAATTGAAAAGAGTCCATGAAGTAGCAACTTTCACGGCCAAGATTGGTTAGATGAAGCCTGGATGTTTGGCATTAGGTTTTGAATTCTTAAGAATTTTCTCCAGGGTTACCATGGTCGAGTGGAAAAGCGTTCAAGAAGTAGCACTTAACCCAGCCAAGATCGGCTGGATGAAGCGCCTAGATATCTCGGCTCAGGCTTTGAAAATTAAAAATTTTCTCCAGGGTGGCAGGGGTTGAATGGAAAAGAGTCAAGAAGTAGCACCTTTCACGGCCAAGATTGGTTAGATGAAGCCTGGATGTTTGGCATTAAGTTTTGAATTCTTAAAAATTTTCTCAAGGGTTACCATGGTCGAGTGGTAAAGCTTCAGAAGTAGCACTTAACCTAGCCAAGATCGGCTGGATGAAGCACCTGGATATTTGGACTTTTGTTTTGAAAATTAATAAATTTCCTCCAGGGTGGCAAGGGTTGAGTGGAAATGAGTCAAGAAGTAGCACCTTTCACGGAAAAGATTGACTAGATGAAGCCTGGATGTTTGGCATTAAGTTTTGAATTCTTAAAAATTTTCTCCAGGGTATACCATGGACAATTGGAAAAGCGTTCAAGTAGCACTTAACCCAGCCAAGATCGGCTGGATGAAGCGCCTAGATATCTGGACTCAAGTTTTGAAAATTAAAAAATTTCTCCCAGGGTGGCAGGGGTTGAATGGAAAAGAGTCCATGAAGTAGCACCTTTCACGGCCAAGATTGGTTAGATGAAGCCTGGATGTTTGGCATTAAGTTTTGAATTCTTAAAAATTTTCTCCAGGGTTACCATGGTCGAGTGGTAAAGCGTCAAGAAGTAGCACTTAACCCAGCCAAGATCGGCTGGATGAAGCGCCTAGATATCTGGACTCAGGTTTTGAAAATTAAAAAATTTCCTCCAGGGTGGCAGAAGTTGAATGGAAAAGAGTCCATGAAGTAGCACCTTTCACGGCCAAGATTGGTTAGATGAAGCCTGGATGTTTGGCATTAAGTTTTGAATTCTTAAAAATTTTCTCCAGGAGTTACCATGGTCAGTGGAAAAGCGTTCAAGAAGTAGCATAACAGCCAAGATCGGCTGGATGAAGCGCCTAGATATCTGGACTCAGGCTTTGAAAATTAAAAATTTTCTCCAGGGTGGCAGGGGTTGAATGGAAAAGAGTCCATGAAGTAGCACCTTTCACGGCCAAGATTGGTTAGATGAAAGCCTGGATGTTTGGCATTAAGTTTTGAATTCTTAAAAATTTTCTCCAGGGTTACCATGGTCGAGTGGAAAAGCGTTCAAGTAGCACTTAACCCAGCCAAGATCGGCTGGATGAAGCGCCTAGATATCTGGACTCAGGCTTTGAAAATTAAAAAATTTTCTCCAGGGTGGCAGGGGTTGAATGGAAAAGAGTCAGAAGAAGTAGCACCTTTCCACGGCCAAGATTGGTTAGATGAAGCCTGGATGTTTGGCATTAAGTTTTGAATTCTTAAAAATTTTCTCCAGGAGTTACCATGGTCAGTGGAAAAGCGTCAGAAGTAGCACTTAACCCAGCCAAGATCGGCTGGATGAAGCGCCTGGATATTTGGACTTTCGCTTTGAAAATTAATAAATTTCCTCCAGGGTGGCAGGGTTGAGTGGAAATGAGTCCAAGAAGTAGCACCTTTCACGGCCAAGATTGGCTAGATGAAGCCTGGATGTTTGGCATTAAGTTTTGAATTCTTAAAAATTTTCTCCAGGGTTACCATGGTCGAGTGGTAAAGCGTCCAAGAAGTAGCACTAACCAGCCAAGATCGGCTGGATGAAGCGCCTAGATATCTGGACTCAGGTTTTGAAAATTAAAAAATTTCCTCCAGGGTGGCAGGGTTGAATGGAAAAGAGTCCATGAAGTAGCACCTTTCACGGCCAAGATTGGTTAGATGAAGCCTGGATGTTTGGCATTAAGTTTTGAATTCTTAAAAATTTTCTCCAGGGTTACAATGGTCGAGTGGAAAAGCGTCAAGAAGTAGCACTTAACCCAGCCAAGATCGGCTGGATGAAGCGCCTAGATATCTGGACTCAGGCTTTGAAAAATTAAAAAATTTCCTCCAGGGTGGCAGGGTTGAATGGAAAGAGTCAAGAAGTAGCACCTTTCACGGCCAAGATTGGTTAGATGAAGCCTGGATGTTTGGCATTAAGTTTTGAATTCTTAAAAATTTTCTCCAGGGTTACCATGGTCAGTGGAAAAGTGTCAAAGTAGCACTTAACCCAGCCAAGATCGGCTGGATGAAGCGCCTGGATATTTGGACTTTAGCTTTTGAAAATTAAAAAATTTCCTCCAGGGTGGCAAAGGTTGAGTGGAAATGAGTCAAGAAGTAGCACCTTTCACGGAAAAGATTGGCTAGATGAAGCCTGGATGTTTGGCATTAAGTTTTGAATTCTTAAAAATTTTCTCCAGGCATTACCATTGGTCCCAGTGGAAAAGCGTCAAGAAGTAGCATAACCCAGCCAAGATCGGCTGGATGAAGCGCCTAGATATCTGGACTCAGGTTTTGAAAATTAAAAATTTCCTCCAGGGTGGCAGGGGTTGAATGGAAAAAGAGTCCAAGAAGTAGCACCTTTCACACGGCCAAGATTGGTTAGATGAAGCCTGGATGTTTGGCATTAAGTTTTGAATTCTTAAAAATTTTCTCCAGGGTTACCATGGTCAGTGGAAAAGTTCAAGAAGTAGCACTTAACCCAGCCAAGATCGGCTGGATGAAGCGCCTGGATATTTGGACTTTCCTTTGAAAATTAAAAAATTTCCTCAGGGTGGCAGGGGTTGAATGGAAAAGAGTCAAGAAGTAGCACCTTTCACGGCCAAGATTGGTTAGATGAAGCCTGGATGTTTGGCATTAAGTTTTGAATTCTTAAAAATTTTCTCAAGAGGTTACCATGGTGAGTGGTAAAGCGTCAAGAAGTAGCATAGCAGCCAAGATCGGCTGGATGAAGCGCCTGGATATTTGGACTTTAAGCTTTGAAAATTAAAAAATTTCCTCCAGGGTGGCAGGGGTTGAGTGGAAAGAGTCAAGAAGTAGCACCTTTCACGGCCAAGATTGGCTAGATGAAGCCTGGATGTTTGGCATTAAGTTTTGAATTCTTAAAAATTTTCTCCAGGGTTACCATGGTCGAGTGGAAAAGCGTCAAGAAGTAGCATAACCCAGCCAAGATCAGCTGGATGAAGCGCCTAGATATCTGGACTCAGGCTTTGAAAATTAAAAAAAATTCCTCCAGGGTGGCAGGGTTGAATGGAAAAGAGTCAAGAAGTAGCACCTTTCACGGCCAAGATTGGTTAGATGAAGCCTGGATGTTTGGCATTAAGTTTTGAATTCTTAAAAATTTTCTCCAGGGTTACCATGGTCAGTGGAAAAGCGTCAAGAAGTAGCACTTAACCCAGCCAAGATCGGCTGGATGAAGCGCCTAGATATCTGGACTCAGGTTTTGAAAATTAAAAAATTCCTCCAGGGTGGCAGGGTTGAATGGAAAAGAGTCAAGAAGTAGCAACTTTCACGGCCAAGATTGGTTAGATGAAGCCTGGATGTTTGGCATTAAGTTTTGAATTCTTAAAAATTTTCTCCAGGGTTACCATGGTCAGTGGAAAAGCGTTCAAGAAGTAGCACTTAACCCAGCCAAGATCGGCTGGATGAAGCGCCTGGGCGTTTGGACTTTAGTTTTGAAAATTAAAAAATTTCCTCCAGGGTGGCAGGGGTTGAGTGGAAATGAGTCAAGAAGTAGCACCTTTCACGGAAAAGATTGGCTAGATGAAGCCCTGGATGTTTGGCATTAAGTTTTGAATTCTTAAAAATTTTCTCCAGGGTTACCATGGTCGAGTGGAAAAAGCGTCCAAAGTAGCACTTAACCCAGCCAAGATCGGCTGGATGAAGCGCCTAGATATCTGGACTCAGGTTTTGAAAATTAAAAAAATTTCCTCCAGGGTGGAAGGGGTTGAATGGAAAAGAGTCCAAGAAATAGCACCTTTCAGGGCCAAGGTTGGTTAGATGAAGCCCTGGATGTTTGGCATTAAGTTTTGAATTCTTAAAATTTTTCTCCAGAGTTACCATGGTCAGTGGAAAAGCGTTCAAGAAGTAGCACTTAACCCAGCCAAGATCGGCTGGATGAAGCGCCTAGATATCTGGACTCAGGTTTTGAAAATTAAAAAATTTCCTCCAGGGTGGCAGGGGTTGAATGGAAAAGAGTCAGAAGTAGCACCTTTCACGGCCAAGGTTGGTTAGATGAAGCCTGGATGTTTGGCATTAAGTTTTGAATTCTTAAAAATTTTCTCCAGGGTTACCATGGTGAGTGGTAAAGCGTCAAGAAGTAGCACTTACCCAGCCAAGATCGGCTGGATGAAGCGCCTGGATGTTTGGACTTTAGGTTTTGAAAATTAAAAAATTTCCTCCAGGGTGGCAGGGGGTTGAATGGAAAAGAGTCAGAAGTAGCACCTTTCACGGCCAAGATTGGCTAGATGAAGCGCCTGGATGTTTGGCATTAAGTTTTGAATTCTTAAAAATTTTCTCCAGGGTTACCATGGTCGAGTGGTAAAGCGTCCAAGAAGTAGCACTAACCCAGCCAAGATCAGGCTGGATGAAGCGCCTGGATATCTTGGACTCAGGCTTTGAAAATTAAAAATTTCCTCCAGGGTGGCAGGGTTGAATGGAAAAGAGTCAAGAAGTAGCACCTTTCACGGCCAAGATTGGCTAGATGAAGCCTGGATGTTTGGCATTAAGTTTTGAATTCTTAAAAATTTTCTCCAGAGTTACCATGGTCGAGTGGAAAAAGCGTCCAGAAGTAGCACTTAACCCAGCCAAGATCGGCTGGATGAAGCGCCTGGATGTTTGGACTTTAGGTTTTGAAAATTAAAAAATTTCCTCCAGGGTGGCAGGGGGTTGAATGGAAAAAGAGTCAAGAAGTAGCACCTTTCACGGCCAAGATTGGTTAGATGAAGCCTGGATGTTTGGCATTAAGTTTTGAATTCTTAAAAATTTTCTCCAGGGTTACCATGGTCAGTGGAAAAGCGTCAGAAGTAGCACCTAACCCAGCCAAGATCGGCTGGATGAAGCGCCTAGATATCTGGACTCAGGTTTTGAAAATTAAAAAATTTCCTCCAGGGTGGCAGGGTTGAATGGAAAAAGAGTCAAGAAGTAGCACCTTTCACGGCCAAGATTGGTTAGATGAAGCCTGGATGTTTGGCATTAAGTTTTGAATTCTTAAAAATTTTCTCCAGGGTTACCATGGTCAGTGGAAAAGCGTCAAGAAGTAGCACTTAACCCAGCCAAGATCGGCTGGATGAAGCGCCTGGATATTTGGACTTTTGCTTTGAAAATTAAAAATTTCCTCCAGGGTGGCAGGGGTTGAATGGAAAAGAGTCAAGAAGTAGCACCTTTCACGGCCAAGATTGGCTAGATGAAGCCTGGATGTTTGGCATTAAGTTTTGAATTCTTAAAAATTTTCTCCAGGAGTTACCATGGTCGAGTGGAAAAGCGTCAAGAAGTAGCATAACCCAGCCAAGATCGGCTGGATGAAGCGCCTGGATATCTGGACTCAGGTTTTGAAAATTAAAAAATTTCCTCCAGGGTGGCAGGGGTTGAATGGAAAAGAGTCAAGAAGTAGCACCTTTCACGGCCAAGATTGGCTAGATGAAGCCTGGATGTTTGGCATTAAGTTTTGAATTCTTAAAAATTTTCTCCAGGGTTACCATGGTCCAGTGGAAAAGCGTCAAGAAGTAGCACTTAACAGCCAAGATCGGCTGGATGAAGCGCCTAGATATCTGGACTCAGGTTTTGAAAATTAAAAAATTTCCTCCAGGGTGGCAGGGGTTGAATGGAAAAGAGTCAAGAAGTAGCACCTTTCACGGCCAAGATTGGCTAGATGAAGCCTGGATGTTTGGCATTAAGTTTTGAATTCTTAAAAATTTTCTCCAGGGTTACCATGGTCAGTGGAAAAGCGTCAAGAAGTAGCACTTAACCCAGCCAAGATCGGCTGGATGAAAGCGCCTAGATATCTGGACTTTCAGGTTTGAAAATTAAAAAATTTCCTCCAGGGTGGCAGGGGTTGAATGGAAAGAGTCAAGAAGTAGCACCTTTCACGGCCAAGATTGGCTTAGATGAAGCCTGGATGTTTGGCATTAAGTTTTGAATTCTTAAAAATTTTCTCCAGGGTTACCATGGTCAAGTGGAAAAGCGTCAAGAAGTAGCACTTAACCCAGCCAAGATCGGCTGGATGAAGCGCCTGGATATTTGGACTTTCAGCTTTGAAAATTAAAAAATTTCCTCCAGGGTGGCAGGGGTTGAATGGAAAAGAGTCAAGAAGTAGCACCTTTCACGGCCAAGATTGGCTAGATGAAGCGCCTGGATGTTTGGCATTAAGTTTTGAATTCTTAAAAATTTTCCAGGAGTTACCATGGTCAGTGGAAAAGCGTCAAGAAGTAGCACTTAACCCAGCCAAGATCGGCTGGATGAAAGCGCCTAGATATCTGGACTCAGGCTTTGAAAATTAAAAAATTTCCTCCAGGGTGGCAGGGGTTGAATGGAAAAGAGTCAAGAAGTAGCACCTTTCACGGCCAAGATTGGCTAGATGAAGCGCCTGGATGTTTGGCATTAAGTTTTGAATTCTTAAAAATTTTCTCCAGGATTTACCATGGTCAGTGGAAAAGCGTCAAGAAGTAGCATAACCCAGCCAAGATCGGCTGGATGAAGCGCCTGGATATTTGGACTTTGTTTTGAAAATTAAAAAATTTCCTCCAGGGTGGCAGGGGTTGAATGGAAAAGAGTCAAGAAGTAGCACCTTTCCACGGCCAAGATTGGTTAGATGAAGCCTGGATGTTTGGCATTAAGTTTTGAATTCTTAAAAATTTTCTCCAGAGTTACCATGGTCAGTGGAAAAGCGTCAGAAGTAGCACTTAACCCAGCCAAGATCGGCTGGATGAAGCGCCTGGATATTTGGACTTTCGCTTTGAAAATTAAAAAAATTTCCTCCAGGGTGGCAGGGGTTGAATGGAAAAAGTCAAGAAGTAGCACCTTTCACGGCCAAGATTGGCTAGATGAAGCCTGGATGTTTGGCATTAAGTTTTGAATTCTTAAAAATTTTCTCCAGGGTTACCATGGTCAGAGTGGAAAAAGCGTCAGAAGTAGCACTTAACAGCCAAGATCGGCTGGATGAAAGCGCCTAGATATCTGGACTCAGGTTTTGAAAATTAAAAAATTTCCTCCAGGGTGGCAGGGGTTGAATGGAAAAGAGTCAAGAAGTAGCACCTTTCACGGCCAAGATTGGCTAGATGAAGCGCCTGGATGTTTGGCATTAAGTTTTGAATTCTTAAAAATTTTCTCCAGGGTTACCATGGTCGAGTGGAAAAGCGTCAAGAAGTAGCATAACCCAGCCAAGATCGGCTGGATGAAGCGCCTGGATATCTGGACTCAGGTTTTGAAAATTAAAAAATTTCCTCCAGGGTGGCAGGGTTGAATGGAAAAAGAGTCAAGAAGTAGCACCTTTCACGGCCAAGATTGGCTAGATGAAGCCTGGATGTTTGGCATTAAGTTTTGAATTCTTAAAAATTTTCTCCAGGAGTTACCATGGTCGAGTGGAAAAGCGTCAAGAAGTAGCATAACCCAGCCAAGATCGGCTGGATGAAGCGCCTAGATATCTGGACTCAGGTTTTGAAAATTAAAAAATTTCCTCCAGGGTGGCAGGGGTTGAATGGAAAAGAGTCCAGAAGTAGCACCTTTCACGGCCAAGATTGGTTAGATGAAGCGCCTGGATGTTTGGCATTAAGTTTTGAATTCTTAAAAAATTTTCTCCAGAGTTACCATGGTCAGTGGAAAAAGCGTCAAGAAGTAGCACTTAACCCAGCCAAGATCGGCTGGATGAAGCCCTAGATATCTGGACTCAGGTTTGAAAATTAAAAAATTTCCTCCAGGGTGGCAGGGGTTGAATGGAAAGAGTCAAGAAGTAGCACCTTTCACGGCCAAGATTGGCTAGATGAAGCCCTGGATGTTTGGCATTAAGTTTTGAATTCTTAAAAATTTTCTCCAGGGTTACCATGGTCGAGTGGAAAAGCGTCAAGAAGTAGCACTTAACCCAGCCAAGATCGGCTGGATGAAGCGCCAGGATGTTTGGACTTTTGCTTTGAAAATTAAAAAATTTCCTCCAGGGTGGCAGGGGTTGAATGGAAAAGAGTCAAGAAGTAGCACCTTTCACGGCCAAGATTGGCTAGATGAAGCCCTGGATGTTTGGCATTAAGTTTTGAATTCTTAAAAATTTTCTCCAGGAGTTACCATGGTCGAGTGGAAAAGCGTCAAGAAGTAGCATTAACCCAGCCAAGATCGGCTGGATGAAGCGCCTAGGGCGTTTGGACTTTAGGTTTGAAAATTAAAAAATTTCCTCCAGGGTGGCAGGGGTTGAATGGAAAAGAGTCAGAAGTAGCACCTTTCACGGCCAAGATTGGCTAGATGAAGCGCCTGGATGTTTGGCATTAAGTTTTGAATTCTTAAAAATTTTCTCCAGGGTTACCATGGTCGAGTGGAAAAGCGTCCAGAAGTAGCACTAACCCAGCCAAGATCGGCTGGATGAAGCGCCTGGATATCTGGACTCAGGCTTTGAAAATTAAAAATTTCCTCCAGGGTGGCAGGGGTTGAATGGAAAAGAGTCAAGAAGTAGCACCTTTCACGGCCAAGATTGGCTAGATGAAGCCTGGATGTTTGGCATTAAGTTTTGAATTCTTAAAAATTTTCTCCAGGAGTTACCATGGTCGAGTGGAAAAGCGTCAAAGTAGCATAAACCCAGCCAAGATCGGCTGGATGAAGCGCCTAGATATCTGGACTCAGGCTTTGAAAATTAAAAATTTCCTCCAGGGTGGCAGGGTTGAGTGGAAAAAGAGTCAAGAAGTAGCACCTTTCACGGCCAAGATTGGCTAGATGAAGCGCCTGGATGTTTGGCATTAAGTTTTGAATTCTTAAAAATTTTCTCCAGGGTTACCATGGTCGAGTGGAAAAGCGTCCAAGAAGTAGCACTTAACCCAGCCAAGATCGGCTGGATGAAGCGCCTAGATATCTGGACTCAGGTTTGAAAATTTAAAAATTTCCTCCAGGGTGGCAGGGGTTGAATGGAAAAGAGTCCAAGAAGTAGCACCTTTCACGGCCAAGATTGGCTAGATGAAGCGCCTGGATGTTTGGCATTAAGTTTTGAATTCTTAAAAATTTTCTCCAGGAGTTACCATGGTCAGTGGAAAAGCGTCAAGAAGTAGCACTTAACCCAGCCAAGATCGGCTGGATGAAGCGCCTAGATATCTGGACTCAGGTTTTGAAAATTAAAAATTTCCTCCAGGGTGGCAGGGGTTGAATGGAAAAGAGTCAGAGTAGCACCTTTCCACGGCCAAGATTGGCTAGATGAAGCGCCTGGATGTTTGGCATTAAGTTTTGAATTCTTAAAAATTTTCTCCAGGATTACCATGGTGAGTGGAAAAGCGTCCAAGAAGTAGCATTAACCCAGCCAAGATCGGCTGGATGAAGCGCCTGGATATCTGGACTCAGGTTTGAAAATTAAAAAATTTCCTCCAGGGTGGCAGGGTTGAATGGAAAAGAGTCAAGAAGTAGCACCTTTCACGGCCAAGATTGGCTAGATGAAGCGCCTGGATGTTTGGCATTAAGTTTTGAATTCTTAAAAATTTTCTCCAGGGTTACCATGGTCGAGTGGAAAAGCGTCAAGAAGTAGCATAACCCAGCCAAGATCGGCTGGATGAAGCGCCTGGATATCTGGACTCAGGCTTTGAAAATTTAAAAATTTCCTCCAGGGTGGCAGGGGTTGAATGGAAAGAGTCAAAGAAGTAGCACCTTTCACGGCCAAGATTGGCTAGATGAAGCGCTGGATGTTTGGCATTAAGTTTTGAATTCTTAAAAATTTTCTCCAGGGTTACCATGGTCGAGTGGAAAAGCGTCCAAGAAGTAGCACTTAACCCAGCCAAGATCGGCTGGATGAAGCGCCCTGGATATTTGGACTCAGGTTTTGAAAATTAAAAAATTTCCTCCAGGGTGGCAGGGGTTGAATGGAAAAGAGTCAAGAAGTAGCACCTTTCACGGCCAAGATTGGCTAGATGAAGCGCCTGGATGTTTGGCATTAAGTTTTGAATTCTTAAAAATTTTCTCCAGGGTTACCATGGTCAGTGGAAAAGCGTCCAAGAAGTAGCACTTAACCCAGCCAAGATCGGCTGGATGAAGCGCCTGGATATCTGGACTCAGGTTTTGAAAATTAAAAAATTTCCTCCAGGGTGGCAGGGGTTGAATGGAAAAGAGTCCAGAAGTAGCACCTTTCACGGCCAAGATTGGCTAGATGAAGCGCCTGGATGTTTGGCATTAAGTTTTGAATTCTTAAAAATTTTCTCAGGGTTACCATGGTCAGTGGAAAAGCGTCAAGAAGTAGCACTTAACCCAGCCAAGATCGGCTGGATGAAGCGCCTAGATATCTGGACTCAGGTTTGAAAATTAAAAAATTTCCTCCAGGGTGGCAGGGGTTGAATGGAAAAGAGTCAAGAAGTAGCACCTTTCACGGCCAAGATTGGCTAGATGAAGCCTGGATGTTTGGCATTAAGTTTTGAATTCTTAAAAATTTTCTCCAGGGTTACCATGGTCAGTGGAAAAGCGTCAAGAAGTAGCATAACCCAGCCAAGATCGGCTGGATGAAAGCGCCTGGATATCTGGACTCAGGTTTGAAAATTAAAAAATTTCCTCCAGGGTGGCAGGGTTGAATGGAAAAGAGTCAAGAAGTAGCACCTTTCCACGGCCAAGATTGGCTAGATGAAGCCTGGATGTTTGGCATTAAGTTTTGAATTCTTAAAAATTTTCTCCAGGAGGTTACCATGGTCGAGTGGAAAAGCGTCAAAGTAGCAGCATAACCCAGCCAAGATCGGCTGGATGAAGCGCCTGGATATCTGGACTCAGGCTTTGAAAATTAAAAAAGTTTCCTCCAGGGTGGCAGGGGTTGAATGGAAAAGAGTCAAGAAGTAGCACCTTTCACGGCCAAGATTGGCTAGATGAAGCGCCTGGATGTTTGGCATTAAGTTTTGAATTCTTAAAAATTTTCTCAGGAGTTACCATGGTCAGTGGAAAAGCGTCAAGAAGTAGCATAACCCAGCCAAGATCGGCTGGATGAAGCGCCTGGATATTTGGACTTTCGTTTGAAAATTAAAAAATTTCCTCCAGGGTGGCAGGGTTGAATGGAAAAGAGTCAAGAAGTAGCACCTTTCACGGCCAAGATTGGCTAGATGAAGCCTGGATGTTTGGCATTAAGTTTTGAATTCTTAAAAATTTTCTCCAGGGTTACCATGGTGAGTGGAAAAGCGTCAGAAGTAGCATTAACCCAGCCAAGATCGGCTGGATGAAGCGCCTGGATATTTGGACTCAGGTTTGAAAATTAAAAAATTTCCTCCAGGGTGGCAGAGGTTGAATGGAAAAAGTCAAGAAGTAGCACCTTTCACGGCCAAGATTGGCTAGATGAAGCCTGGATGTTTGGCATTAAGTTTTGAATTCTTAAAAATTTTCTCCAGGGTTACCATGGTTGAGTGGAAAAGCGTCAAGAAGTAGCATAGCAGCCAAGATCGGCTGGATGAAGCGCGCCTGGATATTTGGACTTTCTCAGCTTTGAAAAAAATTAAAAATTTCCTCCAGGGTGGCAGGGGTTGAATGGAAAAAGTCCAGAAGTAGCACCTTTCACGGCCAAGATTGGCTAGATGAAGCGCCTGGATGTTTGGCATTAAGTTTTGAATTCTTAAAAATTTTCTCCAGGGTTACCATGGTCGAGTGGAAAAGCGTCAGAAAGTAGCATAACCCAGCCAAGATCGGCTGGATGAAGCGCCTGGATATTTGGACTCAGGTTTTGAAATTAAAAATTTCCTCCAGGGTGGCAGGGGTTGAATGGAAAGAGTCAAAGAAGTAGCACCTTTCACGGCCAAGATTGGCTAGATGAAGCCTGGATGTTTGGCATTAAGTTTTGAATTCTTAAAAAATTTTCTCCAGGGTTACCATGGTCAGTGGAAAAGCGTCCAAGAAGTAGCACTTAGCCCAGCCAAGATCGGCTGGATGAAAGCGCCTAGATATCTGGACTCAGGTTTTGAAAATTAAAAAAATTTCCTCCAGGGTGGCAGGGTTGAATGGAAAGAGTCAAGAAGTAGCACCTTTCACGGCCAAGATTGGCTAGATGAAGCGCCTGGATGTTTGGCATTAAGTTTTGAATTCTTAAAAATTTTCTCCAGGGTTACCATGGTCGAGTGGAAAGCGTCCAAGAAGTAGCACTTAACAGCCAAGATCGGCTGGATGAAGCGCCTGGATATCTGGACTCAGGTTTTGAAAATTAAAAAAAATTTCCTCCAGGGTGGGAGGGGTTGAATGGAAAAAGAGTCAAGAAGTAGCACCTTTCACGGCCAAGATTGGCTAGATGAAGCGCCTGGATGTTTGGCATTAAGTTTTGAATTCTTAAAAATTTTCTCCAGGGTTACCATGGTCGAGTGGAAAAGCGTCAAGAAGTAGCACTTAACCCAGCCAAGATCGGCTGGATGAAGCGCCTGGATATTTGGACTTTCCGCTTTGAAAATTAAAAAATTTCCTCCAGGGTGGCAGGGGTTGAATGGAAAAGAGTCAAAAGTAGCACCTTTCACGGCCAAGATTGGCTAGATGAAGCGCCTGGATGTTTGGCATTAAGTTTTGAATTCTTAAAAATTTTCTCCAGGGTTACCATGGTCGAGTGGAAAAGCGTCAAGAAGTAGCATAACCCAGCCAAGATCGGCTGGATGAAGCGCCTGGATATTTGGACTTTCGCTTTGAAAATTAAAAATTTCCTCCAGGGTGGCAGGGTTGAATGGAAAAGAGTCAAGAAGTAGCACCTTTCACGGCCAAGATTGGCTAGATGAAGCGCCTGGATGTTTGGCATTAAGTTTTGAATTCTTAAAAATTTTCTCCAGGGTTACCATGGTCGAGTGGAAAAGCGATCAAGAAGTAGCACTTAACCCAGCCAAGATCGGCTGGATGAAGCGCCTAGATATCTGGACTCAGGCTTTGAAAATTAAAAAAATTTCCTCCAGGGTGGCAGGGGTTGAATGAAAAGAGTCAAGAAGTAGCACCTTTCACGGCCAAGATTGGCTAGATGAAGCGCCTGGATGTTTGGCATTAAGTTTTGAATTCTTAAAAATTTTCTCCAGGGTTACCATGGTCAGTGGAAAAGCGTCAGAAGTAGCACTAACCAGCCAAGATCGGCTGGATGAAAGCGCCTGGATATTTGGACTTTCTTTTGAAAATTAAAAAATTTCCTCCAGGGTGGCAGGGGTTGAATGGAAAAGAGTCAAGAAGTAGCACCTTTCACGGCCAAGATTGGCTAGATGAAGCCTGGATGTTTGGCATTAAGTTTTGAATTCTTAAAAATTTTCTCCAGGGTTACCATGGTCGAGTGGAAAAGCGTCCAGAAGTAGCACTAACCCAGCCAAGATCGGCTGGATGAAGCGCCTGGAGATTCTGGACTTTCGTTTTGAAAATTAAAAAATTTCCTCCAGGGTGGCAGGGGTTGAATGGAAAAGAGTCAAGAAGTAGCACCTTTCACGGCCAAGATTGGCTAGATGAAGCCTGGATGTTTGGCATTAAGTTTTGAATTCTTAAAAATTTTCTCCAGGGTTACCATGGTCAGTGGAAAAGCGTCAAGAAGTAGCATAACCCAGCCAAGATCGGCTGGATGAAGCGCCTGGATATCTGGACTCAGGCTTTGAAAATTAAAAAATTTCCTCCAGGGTGGCAGGGTTGAATGGAAAAGAGTCAAGAAGTAGCACCTTTCACGGCCAAGATTGGCTAGATGAAGCGCCTGGATGTTTGGCATTAAGTTTTGAATTCTTAAAAATTTTCTCCAGGGTTACCATGGTCAGTGGAAAAGCGTCAAGAAGTAGCACTAACCCAGCCAAGATCGGCTGGATGAAGCGCCTGGATATTTGGACTCAGGCTTTGAAAATTAAAAAATTTCCTCCAGGGTGGCAGGGTTGAATGGAAAGAGTCAAGAAGTAGCACCTTTCACGGCCAAGATTGGCTAGATGAAGCCCTGGATGTTTGGCATTAAGTTTTGAATTCTTAAAAATTTTCTCCAGGGTTACCATGGTCAGTGGAAAAGCGTCCAGAAGTAGCATTAACCCAGCCAAGATCGGCTGGATGAAGCGCCTAGATATCTGGACTCAGGTTTGAAAATTAAAAAATTTCCTCCAGGGTGGCAGGGGTTGAATGGAAAAGAGTCAAGAAGTAGCACCTTTCACGGCCAAGATTGGCTAGATGAAGCCTGGATGTTTGGCATTAAGTTTTGAATTCTTAAAAATTTTCTCCAGGGTTACCATGGTCAGTGGAAAAGCGTCAAGAAGTAGCACTTAACCCAGCCAAGATCGGCTGGATGAAGCGCCTGGATATTTGGACTCAGGTTTTGAAAATTAAAAAATTTCCTCCAGGGTGGCAGGGGTTGAATGGAAAAGAGTCAGAAGTAGCACCTTTCACGGCCAAGATTGGCTAGATGAAGCGCCTGGATGTTTGGCATTAAGTTTTGAATTCTTAAAAATTTTCTCCAGGGTTACCATGGTCGAGTGGAAAAGCGTCAAGAAGTAGCATTAACCCAGCCAAGATCGGCTGGATGAAGCGCCTGGATATTTGGACTCAGGTTTTGAAAATTAAAAAATTTCCTCCAGGGTGGCAGGGGTTGAATGGAAAAGAGTCAAGAAGTAGCACCTTTCCACGGCCAAGATTGGCTAGATGAAGCGCCTGGATGTTTGGCATTAAGTTTTGAATTCTTAAAAATTTTCTCCAGGGTTACCATGGTCGAGTGGAAAAGCGTCAGAAGTAGCACTTAACCCAGCCAAGATCGGCTGGATGAAGCGCCTGGATATTTGGACTTTAGGTTTTGAAAATTAAAAAATTTCCTCCAGGGTGGCAGGGGTTGAATGGAAAAGAGTCAAGAAGTAGCACCTTTCCACGGCCAAGATTGGCTAGATGAAGCGCCTGGATGTTTGGCATTAAGTTTTGAATTCTTAAAAATTTTCTCCAGGGTTACCATGGTCGAGTGGAAAAGCGTCAAAGTAGCACTTAGCAGCCAAGATCGGCTGGATGAAGCGCCTGGATATTTGGACTCAGCTTTGAAAATTAAAAAATTTCCTCCAGGGTGGCAGGGGTTGAATGGAAAAGAGTCAAGAAGTAGCACCTTTCACGGCCAAGATTGGCTAGATGAAGCGCCTGGATGTTTGGCATTAAGTTTTGAATTCTTAAAAATTTTCTCCAGGGTTACCATGGTCAGTGGAAAGCGTCAAGAAGTAGCATAGCAGCCAAGATCGGCTGGATGAAGCGCCTGGATATCTGGACTCAGGCTTTGAAAATTAAAAATTTCCTCCAGGGTGGCAGGGTTGAATGGAAAAGAGTCAGAAGTAGCACCTTTCACGGCCAAGATTGGCTAGATGAAGCGCCTGGATGTTTGGCATTAAGTTTTGAATTCTTAAAAATTTTCTCCAGGGTTTACCATGGTCGAGTGGAAAAGCGTCCAGAAGTAGCATAACTTAACCCAGCCAAGATCGGCTGGATGAAGCGCCTAGATATCTGGACTCAGGTTTTGAAAATTAAAAAATTTCCTCCAGGGTGGCAGGGGTTGAATGGAAAAGAGTCAAGTAGCACCTTTCACGGCCAGATTGGCTAGATGAAGCGCCTGGATGTTTGGCATTAAGTTTTGAATTCTTAAAAATTTTCTCCAGGGTTACCATGGTCGAGTGGAAAAGCGTCAGAAGTAGCACTTAACCCAGCCAAGATCGGCTGGATGAAGCGCCTGGATATTTGGACTCAGGTTTTGAAAATTAAAAAATTTCCTCCAGGGTGGCAGGGGTTGAGTGGAAAAAGAGTCAAGAAGTAGCACCTTTCACGGCCAAGATTGGCTAGATGAAGCGCCTGGATGTTTGGCATTAAGTTTTGAATTCTTAAAAATTTTCTCCAGGGTTACCATGGTCAGTGGAAAAGCGTCAAGAAGTAGCATAACCCAGCCAAGATCGGCTGGATGAAGCGCCTGGATATCTGGACTCAGGTTTGAAAATTTAAAAATTTCCTCCAGGGTGGCAGGGGTTGAATGGAAAAGAGTCAAGAAGTAGCACCTTTCACGGCCAAGATTGGCTAGATGAAGCCTGGATGTTTGGCATTAAGTTTTGAATTCTTAAAAATTTTCTCCAGGAGTTACCATGGTCGGAGTGGAAAAGCGTCAAGAAGTAGCATAACCCAGCCAAGATCGGCTGGATGAAGCGCCTGGATATTTGGACTCAGGTTTTGAAAATTAAAAAATTTCCTCCAGGGTGGCAGGGGTTGAATGGAAAGAGTCAAGAAGTAGCACCTTTCACGGCCAAGATTGGCTAGATGAAGCGCCTGGATGTTTGGCATTAAGTTTTGAATTCTTAAAAATTTTCTCCAGGGTTACCATGGTCGAGTGGAAAAGCGTCAAAGTAGCACTTAACCCAGCCAAGATCGGCTGGATGAAGCGCCTAGATATCTGGACTCAGGTTTTGAAAATTAAAAAATTTCCTCAGGGTGGCAGGGTTGAATGGAAAGAGTCCAAAAGTAGCACCTTTCACGGCCAAGATTGGCTAGATGAAGCGCCTGGATGTTTGGCATTAAGTTTTGAATTCTTAAAAAATTTTCTCCAGGGTTACCATGGTCGAGTGGAAAAGCGTCCAAGAAGTAGCATTAACCCAGCCAAGATCGGCTGGATGAAGCGCCTGGATATTTGGACTCAGCTTTGAAAATTAAAAAATTTCCTCCAGGGTGGCAGGGTTGAATGGAAAGAGTCCAAGAAGTAGCACCTTTCACGGCCAAGATTGGCTAGATGAAGCGCCTGGATGTTTGGCATTAAGTTTTGAATTCTTAAAAATTTTCTCCAGGGTTACCATGGTCAGTGGAAAAGCGTCCAAAGTAGCACCTTTCCCAGCCAAGATCGGCTGGATGAAGCGCCTGGATGTTTGGTATTTTGAAAATTAAAATTCTTAAGTTTTGAATTCTTAAAAATTTTCTCCAGGGTTACCATGGTTGAATGGAAAAGAGTCAAGAAGTAGCACTTAACCAGCCAAGATCGGCTGGATGAAGCGCCTGGATGTCTGGACTTTCGTTTTGAAAATTAAAAAATTTCCTCCAGGGTGGCAGGGGTTGAATGGAAAAGAGTCCAAGAAGTAGCACCTTTCACGGCCAAGATTGGCTAGATGAAGCGCCTGGATGTTTGGCATTAAGTTTTGAATTCTTAAAAATTTTCTCCAGGGTTACCATGGTCAGAGTGGAAAAGCGTCAAGAAGTAGCATAACCCAGCCAAGATCGGCTGGATGAAGCGCCTGGATATCTGGACTCAGGTTTTGAAAATTAAAAAATTTCCTCCAGGGTGGCAGGGTTGAATGGAAAAGAGTCAAGAAGTAGCACCTTTCACGGCCAAGATTGGCTAGATGAAGCCTCGATGTTTGGCATTAAGTTTTGAATTCTTAAAAATTTTCTCCAGGGTTACCATGGTCGAGTGGAAAAGCGTCAAGAAGTAGCACTTAACCCAGCCAAGATCGGCTGGATGAAAGCGCCTGGATATTTGGACTCAGGTTTGAAAATTAAAAATTTCCTCCAGGGTGGCAGGGGTTGAATGGAAAGAGTCCAGAAGTAGCACCTTTCACGGCCAAGATTGGCTAGATGAAGCGCCTGGATGTTTGGCATTAAGTTTTGAATTCTTAAAAATTTTCTCCAGGGTTACCATGGTCAGTGGAAAAAGCGTCAAGAAGTAGCATAACCCAGCCAAGATCGGCTGGATGAAGCGCCTGATATTTGGACTCAGGTTTTGAAAATTAAAAAATTTCCTCCAGGGTGGCAGGGGTTGAATGGAAAGAGAGTCAAAGAAGTAGCACCTTTCACGGCCAAGATTGGCTAGATGAAGCGCCTGGATGTTTGGCATTAAGTTTTGAATTCTTAAAATTTTCTCCAGGAGTTACCATGGTCGAGTGGAAAAGCGTCAGAAGTAGCATAACCCAGCCAAGATCGGCTGGATGAAGCGCCTAGATATCTGGACTCAGCTTTGAAAATTAAAAAATTTCCTCCAGGGTGGCAGCAGGGGTTGAATGGAAAGAGTCAGAAGTAGCACCTTTCACGGCCAAGATTGGCTAGATGAAAGCCTGGATGTTTGGCATTAAGTTTTGAATTCTTAAAAATTTTCTCCAGGGTTACCATGGTGAGTGGAAAAGCGTCCAGAAGTAGCACCTTAACCAGCCAAGATCGGCTGGATGAAGCGCCTGGATGTTTGGACTAAGTTTTGAATTCTTAAAAATTTTCTCCAGGGTTACCAGTGGTTGAGTGGAAAAGCGTCAAGAAGTAGCACCTTTCACGGCCAAGATCGGCTGGATGAAGCGCCTGGATGTTTGGACATTAAGTTTTGAAAATTAAAAAAATTTCTCCAGGGTGGCACCATGGAATGGAAAGAGTCCAAAGTAGCACCTTTCACAGCCAAGATTGGCTGGATGAAGCGCCTGGATGTTTGGACTTAGGTTTTGAATTCTTAAAAATTTTCTCCAGGGTTACCATGGTTGAGTGGAAAAGAGTCAAAAGTAGCACCTTTCACAGCCAAGATTGGCTGGATGAAGCGCCTGGATGTTTGGCATTAGGTTTTGAAAATTCTTAAAAATTTTCTCCAGGGTTACCAGGGTCGAGTGGTGGAAAGCGTCAGAAGTAGCACCTTTCACAGCCAAGATCGGCTGGATGAAGCGCCTGGATGTTTGGACTTAAGTTTTGAATTCTTAAAAATTTTCTCCAGGGTGGCAGGGGTTGAGTGGAAAAAGTCCAAGAAGTAGCACCTTTCACGGCCAAGATTGGCTAGATGAAGCGCCTGGATGTTTGGCATTAAGTTTTGAATTCTTAAAAATTTTCTCCAGGGTTACCATGGTCGAGTGGAAAAGCGTCAAGAAGTAGCATAACCCAGCCAAGATCGGCTGGATGAAGCGCCTGGATATTTGGACTCAGGCTTTGAAAATTAAAAAATTTCCTCCAGGGTGGCAGGGGTTGAATGGAAAGAGTCAAGAAGTAGCACCTTTCACGGCCAAGATTGGCTAGATGAAGCGCCTGGATGTTTGGCATTAAGTTTTGAATTCTTAAAAATTTTTCTCCAGGGTTACCATGGTCGAGTGGAAAAGCGTCAAGAAGTAGCACTAACCCAGCCAAGATCGGCTGGATGAAGCGCCTGGATATTTGGACTCAGGTTTTGAAAATTAAAAAATTTCCTCCAGGGTGGCAGGGGTTGAATGGAAAGAGTCAGAAGTAGCACCTTTCACGGCCAAGATTGGCTAGATGAAGCGCCTGGATGTTTGGCATTAAGTTTTGAATTCTTAAAAAATTTTCTCCAGGGTTACCATGGTCAGTGGAAAAGCGTCAGAAGTAGCACTTAACCCAGCCAAGATCGGCTGGATGAAGCGCGCCTAGATATCTGGACTCAGGTTTTGAAAATTAAAAAATTTCCTCCAGGGTGGCAGGGGTTGAGTGGAAAAGAGTCAAAGTAGCACCTTTCACGGCCAAGATTGGCTAGATGAAGCCTGGATGTTTGGCATTAAGTTTTGAATTCTTAAAAATTTTCTCTCAGGGTTACCATGGTCAGTGGAAAAGCGTCCAGAAGTAGCACATAACCCAGCCAAGATCGGCTGGATGAAGCGCCTGGATATTTGGACTTTTCGTTTTGAAAATTAAAAAATTTCCTCCAGGGTGGCAGGGTTGAATGGAAAAGAGTCCAAAGTAGCACCTTTCACGGCCAAGATTGGCTAGATGAAGCCCTGGATGTTTGGCATTAAGTTTTGAATTCTTAAAAATTTTCTCCAGGAGTTACCATGGTGAGTGGAAAAGCGTCAGAAAGTAGCATTAACCCAGCCAAGATCGGCTGGATGAAGCGCCTGGATATTTGGACTTTAGCTTTGAAAATTAAAAAATTCCTCCAGGGTGGCAGGGGTTGAATGGAAAAGAGTCAAGAAGTAGCACCTTTCACGGCCAAGATTGGCTAGATGAAAGCCCTGGATGTTTGGCATTAAGTTTTGAATTCTTAAAAATTTTCTCCAGGAGTTACCATGGTCAGTGGAAAAGCGTCAAGTAGCATAACCAGCCAAGATCGGCTGGATGAAGCGCCTAGATATCTGGACTCAGGCTTTGAAAATTAAAAAATTTCCTCCAGGGTGGCAGGGGTTGAATGGAAAAGAGTCAAGAAGTAGCACCTTTCACGGCCAAGATTGGCTAGATGAAGCCTGGATGTTTGGCATTAAGTTTTGAATTCTTAAAAATTTTCTCCAGGGTTACCATGATCGAGTGGAAAAGCGTCCAGAAGTAGCACTTAACCCAGCCAAGATCGGCTGGATGAAGCGCCTGGATATCTGGACTCAGGTTTTGAAAATTAAAAAAATTTCCTCCAGGGTGGCAGGGGTTGAATGGAAAAGTCCAGAAGTAGCACCTTTCACGGCCAAGATTGGCTAGATGAAGCCTGGATGTTTGGCATTAAGTTTTGAATTCTTAAAAATTTTCTCCAGGGTTACCATGGTCAGTGGAAAAGCGTCCAAGAAGTAGCATAACCCAGCCAAGATCGGCTGGATGAGCGCCTAGATATCTGGACTCAGGCTTTGAAAATTAAAAAATTTCCTCCAGGGTGGCAGGGGTTGAGTGGAAAAGAGTCAAGTAGCACCTTTCACGGCCAAGATTGGCTAGATGAAGCGCCTGGATGTTTGGCATTAAGTTTTGAATTCTTAAAAATTTTCTCCAGGGTTACCATGGTCAGTGGAAAAGCGTCCAAGAAGTAGCACTTAACCCAGCCAAGATCGGCTGGATGAAAGCGCCTGGATATTTGGACTCAGGCTTTGAAAATTAAAAATTTCCTCCAGGGTGGCAGGGGTTGAGTGGAAAAGAGTCAAGAAGTAGCACCTTTCACGGCCAAGATTGGCTAGATGAAGCGCCTGGATGTTTGGCATTAAGTTTTGAATTCTTAAAAATTTTCTCCAGGGTTACCATGGTCGAGTGGAAAAGCGTCAAGAAGTAGCACTAACCCAGCCAAGATCGGCTGGATGAGAGCGCCTGGATATTTGGACTTTAGCTTTGAAAATTAAAAAATTTCCTCCAGGGTGGCAGGGGTTGAGTGGAAAAGAGTCCAAGAAGTAGCACCTTTCACGGCCAAGATTGGCTAGATGAAGCCTGGATGTTTGGCATTAAGTTTTGAATTCTTAAAAATTTTCTCCAGGGTTACCATGGTGAGTGGAAAAAGCGTCAAGAAGTAGCACTTAACCCAGCCAAGATCGGCTGGATGAAGCGCCTAGATATCTGGACTCAGGTTTTGAAAATTAAAAATTTCCTCCAGGGTGGCAGGGGTTGAATGGAAAAGAGTCAAAGTAGCACCTTTCACGGCCAAGATTGGCTAGATGGCGCCTGGATGTTTGGCATTAAGTTTTGAATTCTTAAAAATTTTCTCCAGGGTTACCATGGTCGAGTGGAAAAGCGTCAAGAAGTAGCATAGCAGCCAAGATCGGCTGGATGAAAGCGCCTAGATATCTGGACTCAGGTTTTGAAAATTAAAAATTTTCTCCAGGGTGGCAGGGGTTGAATGGAAAAGAGTCCATGAAGTAGCACCTTTCACAGCCAAGATTGGCTAGATGAAAGCGCCTGGATGTTTGGCATTAAGTTTTGAATTCTTAAAAATTTTCTCCAGGAGTTACCATGGTGAGTGGAAAAGCGTCCAAAGTAGCATAACCCAGCCAAGATCGGCTGGATGAAGCGCCTGGACGTTTGGACTTTAGCTTTTTAAAATTAAAAAATTTCCTCCAGGGTGGCAGAGGTTGAGTGGAAAGAGTCAAGTAGCACCTTTCACGGAAAAAGATTGGCTAGATGAAGCCTGGATGTTTGGCATTAAGTTTTGAATTCTTAAAAATTTTCTCCCAGAGGTTACCATGGTCGAGTGGTAAAGCGTCAAAGTAGCATAACCCAGCCAAGATCGGCGGGATGGGCGCCCTAGATATCTGGACTCAGGTTTTGAAATTAAAAATTTCCTCAGGGTGT
>NW_025048757.1:0-64440 GCF_018831695.1 Puntigrus tetrazona | reverse complement strand
AAGCCTGAGTCCAGATATCTAGGCGCTTCATCCAGCCGATCTTGGCTGGTTTAAGTGCTACTTCTTGACGCTTTACCACTCGACCACGATAACCCTGGAGAAAATTTTTAAGAATTCAAAACTTAATGCCAAACACCCAGGCTTCATCTAACCAATCTTGGCCGTGAAAGGTTCTACTTCTTGGACTCTTTTCCATTCAACCCCTGCCACCCTGAAGGAAATTTCTTAATTTTCAAAACCTGAGTCCAGATATCTAGGCGCTTCATCCAGCCGATCTTGGCTGGGTTAAGTGCTACTTCTGAACGCTTTTCCACTCGACCATGGTAACCCTGGAGAAAATTTTTAAGAATTCAAAACTTAATGCCAAACATCCAGGCTTCATCTAACCAATCTTGGCCGTGAAAGGTGCTACGTCTTGGACTCTTTTCCATTCAACCCCTGCCACCCTGGAGGAAATTTTTTAATTTTCAAAACCTGAATCCAGATATCTAGGCACTTCATCCAGCCGATCTTGGCTGGGTTATGCTACTTCTTGGACGCTTTTCCACTCGACCATGGTAACCCTAGAGAAAATTTTAAAAATTCAAAACTTAATGCCAAACATCCAGGCTTCATCTAGCCAATCTTTTCCGTGAAAAGTGCTACTTCTTGACTCATTTCCACTCAACCCTTGCCACCCTGGAGGAAATTTTTTAATTTTTAAAGCAAAAGTCAAAACGTCCAGGCGCTTCATCCAGCCGATCTTGGCTGGGTTATGCTACTTCTTGACGCTTTTACCACTCGACCATGGTAACCCTGGAGAAAATTTTTAAGAATTCAAAACTTAATGCCAAACATCCAGGCTTCATCTAACCAATCTTGGCCGTGAAAGGTGCTACTTCTTGACTCTTTTCCATTCAACCCCTGCCACCCTGAAGGAAATTTTTTAATTTTCAGAGCGAAAGTCCAAACATCCAGGCGCTTCATCCAGCCGATCTTGGCTGGGTTAAGTGCTACTTCTTGACGCTTTACCACTTGACCATGGTAACTCCTGGAGAAAATTTTAAGAATTCAAAACTTAATGCCAAACATCCAGGCTTCATCTAACCAATCTTGGCCGTGAAAGGTGCTACTTCTTGGACTCTTTTCCATTCAACCCCTGCCACCCTGGAGGAAACTTTTTAATTTTCAAAGCGAAAGTCCAAACATCCAGGCGCTTCATCCAGCCGATCTTGGCTGGGTTAAGTGCTACTTCTTGGTTGCTTTACCACTCGACCACGATAACCCTGGAGAAAATTTTTAAGAATTCAAAACTTAATGCCAAACATCCAGGCTTCATCTAACCAATCTTGGCCGTGAAAGTTGCTACTTCTTGGACTCTTTTCCATTCAACCCCTGCCACCCTGGAGGAAATTTTTTTAATTTTCAAAGACTGAGTCCAGATATCTAGGCGCTTCATCCAGCCGATCTTGGCTGGGTTAAGTGCTACTTCTTGGAAGCTTTTCCACTCGACCATGGTAACCCTGGAGAAAATTTTTAAGAATTCAAAACTTAATGCCAAACATCCAGGCTTCATCTAGCCAATCTTTTCCGTGAAAGGTGCTACTTCTTGGGACTCATTTCCACTGAACCTTGCCACCCTGGAGGAAATTTTTAATTTTTAAAGCGAAAGCACAAACGTCCAGGCGCTTCATCCAGCCGATCTTGGCTGGGTTAAGTACTACTTCTTGACGCTTTCCACTCACCATGGTAACCCTGGAGAAAATTTTTAAGAATTCAAAACTTAATGCCAAACATCCAGGCTTCATCTAACCAATCTTGGCCGTGAAAGGTGCTACTTCTTGGACTCTTTTACATTTAACCCCTGCCACCCTGGAGGAAATTTTTTAAATTTCAAAGCAAAAGTCTAAACATCCAGGCGCTTCATCCAGCTGATCTTGGCTGGGTTAAGTGCTACTTCTTGAACGCTTTTCCACTCGACCATGGTAACCCTGGAGAAAATTTTTAAGAATTCAAAACCTAATGCCAAACATCCAGGCTTCATCTAACCAATCTTGGCCGTGAAAAGTGCTACTTCTTGGACTCTTTTCCATTCAACCCCTGCCACCCTGGAGGAAACTTTTTAATTTTCAAAGCGAAAGTCCAAACATCCAGGCGCTTCATCCAGCCGATCTTGGCTGGGTTATGTGCTACTTCTTGGACGCTTTACCACTCGACCACGATAACCCTGGAGAAAATTTTTAAGAATTCAAATCTTAATGCCAAACATCCAGGCTTCATATAACCAATCTTGGCCGTGAAAGGTGCTACTTCTTGGACTCTTTTCCATTCAACCCCTGCCAACCTGGAGAAACTTTTTTAATTTTCAAAGCCTGAGTCCAGATATCTAGGCGCTTCATCCAGCTGATCTTGGCTGGGTTAGGTGCTACTTCTTGGACGCTTTACCACTCGACCACGATAACCCTGGAGAAAATTTTTAAGAATTCAAAGCATAATGCCAAACATCCAGGCTTCATCTAACCAATCTTGGCCGTGAAAGGTGCTACTTCTGGACTCTTTTCCATTCAACCCCTGCCACCCTGGAGGAAACTTTTTTAATTTTCAAAGCGAAAGTCCAAACATCCAGGCGCTTCATCCAGCCGATCTTGGCTGGGTTATGCTACTTCTTGACGCTTTTACCACTCGACCATGGTAACCCTGGAGAAAATATTTAAGAATTCAAAACTTAAAGCCAAACATCCAGGCTTCATCTAACCAATCTTGGCCGTGAAAGTTGCTACTTCTTGGACTCTTTTCCATTCAACCCTGCCACCCTGGAGGAATTTTTTTTAATTTTCAAAACATTAGTCCAGATATCTAGGCGCTTCATCCAGCCGATCTTGGCTGGGTTAAGTGCTACTTCTTGAACGCTTTTCCACTCGACCATGGTAACCCTGGAGAAAATTTTTAAGAATTCAAAACTTAATGCCAAACATCCAGGCTTCATCTAACCAATCTTGGCCATGAAAGGTGCTACTTCTTGGACTCTTTTCCATTCAACCCCTGCCACCCTGGAGGAAACTTTTAATTTTCAAAGCGAAAGTCCAAACATCCAGGCGCTACATCCAGGCGCTTCATCCAGCCGATCTTGGCTGGGTTAAGTGCTACTTCTTGACGCTTTACCACTCGACCACGATAACCCTGGAGAAAATTTTTAAGAATTCAAAACTTAATGCCAAACATCCAGGCTTCATCTAACCAATCTTGGCCGTGAAAGGTGCTACTTCTTGACTCTTTTCCATTCAACCCCTGCCACCCTGGAGAAATTTTTTTAATTTTCAAAGCCTGAGTCCAGATATCTAGGCGCTTCATCCAGCCGATCTTGGCTGGGTTAAGTGCTATTTCTTGAACGCTTTTCCACTCGACCATGGTAACCCTGGAGAAAATTTTTAAGAATTCAAAACATAATGCCAAACATCCAGGCTTCATCTAACCAATCTTGGCCGTGAAAGGTGCTACTTCTTGACTCTTTTCCATTCAACCCCTGCCACCCTGGAGGAAACTTTTTAATTTTCAAAGCGAAAGTCCAAACATCCAGGCGCTTCATCCAGCCGATCTTGGCTGGGTTAAGTGCTACTTCTTGGACGCTTTACCACTCGACCATGGTAACCCTGGATAAAAATTTTTAAGAATTCAAGACTTAATGCCAAACATCCAGGCTTCATCTAACCAATCTTGGCCGTGAAAGGTGCTACTTCATGGACTCTTTTCAATTCAACCCCTGCCATCCTGGAGGAAATTTTTTAATTTTCAAAACCTGAGTCCAGATATCTAGGCGCTTCATCCAGCCGATCTTGGCTGGGTTATGTGCTACTTGCACGCTTTTCCACTCGCGTCCAAGGTATACCTGGAGAAAATTTTTAAGAATTCAAAACTTAATGCCAAACATCCAGGCTTCATCTAACCAATCTTGGCCGTGAAAGGTGCTACTTCTTGGACTCTTTTCCATTCAACCTCTGCCACCCTGGAGAAAATTTTTTAATTTTCAAAGCCTGAGTCCAGATATCTAGGCGCTTCATCCCGCCGATCTTGGCTGGGTTAAGTGCTACTTCTTGACGCTTTACCACTCACCATGGTAACCCTGGAGAAAATTTTTTAAGAATTCAAGACTTAATGCCAAACATCCAGGCTTCATCTAACCAATCTTGGCCGTGAAAGGTGCTACTTCATGGACTCTTTCAATTCAACCCCTGCCACCCTGGAGGAAATTTTTTAATTTTCAAAACCTGAGTCCAGATATCTAGGCGCTTCATCCAGCCGATCTTGGCTGGGTTAAGTGCTACTTCTTGACGCTTTTCCACTGGCCCAAGGTATACCTGGAGAAAATTTTTAAGAATTCAAAACTTACTGCTAAACATCCAGGCTTCATCTAGTCAATCTTTTCCGTGAAAGGTGCTACTTCTTGACTCATTTCCGCTCAACCCTTGCAACCCTGGAGAAAATTTATTAATTTTTAAAGCGAAAGTCCAAACGCCCAGGCGCTTCATCCAGCCGATCTTGGCTGTGTTAAGTGCTACTTCTTGACACTTTTCCACTCGACCATGGTAACCCTGGAGAAAATTTTTAAGAATTCAAAACTTAATGCCAAACATCCAGGCTTCATCTAACCAATCTTGGCCGTGAAAGTTGCTACTTCTGACTCTTTTCCATTCAACCCCTGCCACCCTGGAGGAATTTTTTTAATTTTCAAAACATTAGTCCAGATATCTAGGCGCTCATCCAGCCGATCTTGGCTGGGTTAAGTGCTACTTCTTGAACGCTTTTCCACTCGACCATGGTAACCCTGGAGAAAATTTTTAAGAATTCAAAACTTAATGCCAAACATCCAGGCTTCATCTAACCAATCTTGGCCGTGAAAGGTGCTACTTCTTGGACTCTTTTCCATTCAACCTCTGCCACCCTGGAGGAAACTTTTTAATTTTCAAAGCGAAAGTCCAAACATCCAGGCGCTTCATCCAGCCGATCTTGGCTGGGTTATGCTACTTGGACGCTTTACCACTCGACCACGATAACCCTGGAGAAAATTTTTAAGAATTCAAATCTTAATGCCAAACATCCAGGCTTCATATAACCAATCTTGGCCGTGAAAGGTGCTACTTCTTGGACTCTTTTCCATTCAACCCTGCCACCCTGGAGAAACTTTTTTAATTTTCAAAGCCTGAGTCCAGATATCTAGGCGCTTCATCCAGCTGATCTTGGCTGGGTTAAGTGCTACTTCTGGACGCTTCACCACTCACCACGATAACCCTGGAGAAAATTTTTAAGAATTCAAAACTTAATGCCAAACATCCAGGCGCTTCATCTAGCCAATCTTTTCCGTGAAAGGTGTTACTTCTTGACTCAGTTCCACTCAACCTTGCCACCCTGGAGGAAATTTATTAATTTTAAAGCGAAAGTCCAAACGTCCAGGCGCTTCATCCAGCCGATCTTGGCTGTGTTAAGTGCTACTTCTGACACTTTTCCACTGACCATGGTAACCCTGGAGAAAATTTTTAAGAATTCAAAACATAATGCCAAACATCCAGGCTTCATCTAACCAATCTTGGCCGTGAAAGGTGCTACTTCTTGACTCTTTTCCATTCAACCCCTGCCACCCTGGAGGAAACTTTTTTAATTTTCAAAACGAAAGTCCAAACATCCAGGCGCTTCATCCAGCCGATCTTGGCTGGGTTAAGTGCTACTTCTTGACGCTTTACCACTCGACCATGGTAACCCTGGAGAAAATATTTAAGAATTCAAAACTTAAAGCCAAACATCCAGGCTTCATCTAACCAATCTTGGCCGTGAAAGTTGCTACTTCTTGACTCTTTTCCATTCAACCCCTGCCACCCTGGAGGAATTTTTTTAATTTTCAAAACATTAGTCCAGATATCTAGGCGCTTCATCCCGCCGATCTTGGCTGGGTTAAGTGCTACTTCTTGACGCTTTTCCACTCGACCATGGTAACCCTGGAGAAAATTTTTAAGAATTCAAATCTTAATGCCAAACATCCAGGCTTCATATAACCAATCTTGGCCGTGAAAGGTGCTACTTCTTGACTCTTTTCCATTCAACCCCTGCCACCCTGGAGAAACTTTTTTAATTTTCAAAGCCTGAGTCCAGATATCTAGGCGCTTCATCCAGCTGATCTTGGCTGGGTTATGCTACTTTTTGACGCTTTACCACTCGACCACGATAACCCTGGAGAAAATTTTTAAGATATCAAAACTTAATGCCAAACATCCAGGCTTCATCTAGCCAATCTTTTCCGTGAAAGGTGCTACTTCTTGACTCATTTCCACTCAACCCTTGCCACCCTGGAGGAAATTTTTTAATTTTTAAAGCGAAAGTCCAAACGCCCAGGCGCTTCATCCAGCCGATCTTGGCTGGGTTATGCTACTTCTTGACACTTTTCCACTCGACCATGGTAACCCTGCTGAAAATTTTTAAGAATTCAAAACTTAATGCCAAACATCCAGGCTTCATCTAACCAATCTTGG
This sequence comes from Puntigrus tetrazona, assembly GCF_018831695.1. Taxonomy (NCBI): domain Eukaryota; kingdom Metazoa; phylum Chordata; class Actinopteri; order Cypriniformes; family Cyprinidae; genus Puntigrus; species Puntigrus tetrazona. The sequence goes on along the minus strand of NW_025048757.1, from coordinate 57,943 downwards.
CCGTGAAAGGTGCTACTTCTTGACTCTTTTCCATTCAACCCCTGCCACCCTGGAGAAAATTTTTAATTTTCAAAGCCTGAGCTCAGATATCTAAGCCCTTCATCCAGCCGATCTTGGCTGGGTTAAGTGCTATTTCTTGAACGCTTTTCCACTCGACCATGGTAACCCTGGAGAAAATTTTTAAGAATTCAAAACTTAATGCCAAACATCCAGGCTTCATCTAGCCAATCTTTTTCCGTGAAAGGTGCTACTTCTTGACTCATTTCCACTCAACCCTTGCCACCCTGGAGGAAATTTATTAATTTTTAAAGCGAAAGTCCAAACGTCCAGGCGCTTCATCCAGCCGATCTTGGCTGGGTTATGCTACTTCTGACACTTTTCCACTCGACCATGCTAACCCTGGAGAAAATTTTTAAGAATTCAAAACTTAATGCCAAACATCCAGGCTTCATCTAAGCAATCTTGGCCGTGAAAGGTGCTACTTCTGACTCTTTTCCATTCAACCCCTGCCACCCTGGAGAAAATTTTTTAATTTTCAAAGCCTGAGCCCAGATATCTAGGCGCTTCATCCAGCCGATCTTGGCTGGGTTAAGTGCTACTTCTTGAACGCTTTTCCACTCGACCATGGTAACCCTGGAGAAAATTTTTAAGAATTCAAGACTTAATGCCAAACATCCAGGCTTCATCTAACCAATCTTGGCCGTGAAAGGTGCTACTTCATGGACTCTTTTCAATTCAACCCCTGCCACCCTGGAGAAAATTTTTTAATTTTCAAAACCTGAGTCCAGATATCTAGGCGCTTCATCCAGCCGATCTTGGCTGGGTTAAGTGCTACTTCTTGAACGCTTTTCCAATTGTCCAAGGTATACCTGGAGAAAATTTTTAAGAATTCAAAACTTACTGCCAAACATCCAGGCTTCATCTAGTCAATCTTTTCCGTGAAAGGTGTTACTTCTTGGACTCATTTTCACTCAACCCTTGCCACCCTGGAGGAAATTTATTAATTTTTAAAGCGAAGTCCAAACGTCCAGGTGCTTCATCCAGCCGATCTTGGCTAGGTTAAGTGTTACTTCTTGTAAGCTTTACCACTCGACCATGGTAACCTTGAGAAAATTTTTAAGAATTCAAAACTTAATGCCAATTATCCAGGCTTCATCTAACCAATCTTGGCCGTGAAAGGTGCTACTTCTTGACTCTTTTCCATTCAACCCCTGCCACCCTGGAGAAAATTTTTTAATTTTCAAAGCCTGAGCCGAGATATCTAGGCACTTCATCCAGCCGATCTTGGCTGGGTTATGCTACTTCTTGAACGCTTTTCCACTCGACCATGGTAACCCTGGAGAAAATTTTTAAGAATTCAAAACTTAATGCCAAACATCCAGGCTTCATCTAACCAATCTTGGCCGTGAAAGGTGCTACTTCATGGACTCTTTTTCCATTCAACCCCTGCCACCCCGGAGAAAATTTTTTAATTTTCAAAACCTGAGTCCAGATATCTAGGCGCTTCATGCAGCTGATCTTGGCTGGGTTAAGAGCTACTTCTTGAACGCTTTTCCACTCGACCATGGTAACCCTGGAAAAAATTTTAAGAATACAAGACTTAATGCCAAACATCCAGGCTTCATCTAACCAATCTTGGCCGTGAAAGTTGCTACTTCATGGACTCTTTTCAATTCAACCCCTGCCACCCTGGAGGAAATTTTTAATTTTCAAAACCTGAGTCCAGATATCTAGGCGCTTCATCCAGCCGATCTTGGCTGGGTTATGTGCTACTTCTTGACGCTTTTCCACTCGACCAAGGTATCCCTGGAGAAAATTTTTAAGAATTCAAAACTTAATGCCAAACATCCAGGCTTCATCTAGCCAATCTTTTCCGTGAAAGGTGCTACTTCTTGACTCATTTCCACTCAACCCTTGCCACCCTGGAGGAAATTTATTAATTTTAAAGCGAAAGTCCAAACGCCCAGCCGCTTCTTCCAGCCGATCTTGGCTGGGTTAAGTGCTACTTCTTGACACTTTTCCACTCGACCATGGTAACCCTGCAGAAAATTTTTAAGAATTCAAGACTTAATGCCAAACATCCAGGCTTCATCTAACCAATCTTGGCCGTGAAAGGTGCTACTTCATGGACTCTTTTCAATTCAACCCTGCCACCCTGGAGGAAACTTTAATTTTCAAAGCGAAAGTCCAAACATCCAGGCGCTTCATCCAGCCGATCTTGGCTGGGTTAAGTGCTACTTCTTGACGCTTTACCACTCGACCATGGTAACCCTGGAAAAAATTTTTAAGAATTCAAGACTTAATGCCAAACATCCAGGCTTCATCTAACTAATCTTGGCCGTGAAAGGTGCTACTTCATGGACTCTTTTCAATTCAACCCCTGCCATCCTGGAGGAAATTTTTTAATTTTCAAAACCTGAGTCCAGATATCTAGGCGCTTCATCCAGCCGATCTTGGCTGGGTTAAGTGCTACTTCTTGCACGCTTTTCCACTCGTCCAAGGTATACCTGGAGAAAATTTTTAAGAATTCAAAACTTAATGCCAAACATCCAGGCTTCATCTAACCAATCTTGGCCGTGAAAGGTGCTACTTCTTGGACTCTTTTCCATTCAACCCCTGCCACCCTGGAGAAAATTTTTTAATTTTCAAAGCCTGAGTCCAGATATCTAGGCGCTTCATCCCGCCGATCTTGGCTGGGTTATGCTACTTCTTGGACGCTTTACCACTCGACCATGGTAACCCTGGAGAAAATTTTTAAGAATTCAAGACTTAATGCCAAACATCCAGGCTTCATCTAACCAATCTTGGCCGTGAAAGGTGCTACTTCATGGACTCTTTTCAATTCAACCCTGCCACCCTGGAGGAAATTTTTTAATTTTCAAAACCTGAGTCCAGATATCTAGGCGCTTCATCCAGCCGATCTTGGCTGGGTTAAGTGCTACTTCTGACGCTTTTCCACTGGTCCAAGGTATACCTGGAGAAAATTTTTAAGAATTCAAAACTTACTGCTAAACATCCAGGCTTCATCTAGTCAATCTTTTCCGTGAAAGGTGCTACTTCTGACTCATTTCCGCTCAACCCTTGCAACCCTGGAGAAAATTTATTAATTTTTAAAGCGAAAGTCCAAACGTCCAGGCGCTTCATCCAGCCGATCTTGGCTGTGTTAAGTGCTACTTCTTGACACTTTTCCACTCGACCATGGTAACCCTGGAGAAAATTTTTAAGAATTCAAAACTTAATGCCAAACATCCAGGCTTCATCTAACCAATCTTGGCCGTGAAAGTTGCTACTTCTTGACTCTTTTCCATTCAACCCCTGCCACCCTGGAGGAATTTTTTTAATTTCAAAACATTAGTCCAGATATCTAGGCGCTTCATCCAGCCGATCTTGGCTGGGTTAGTGCTACTTCTTGAACGCTTTTCCACTCCGACCATGGTAACCCTGGAGAAAATTTTTAAGAATTCAAAACTTAATGCCAAACATCCAGGCTTCATCTAACCAATCTTGGCCGTGAAAGGTGCTACTTCTTGACTCTTTTCCATTCAACCCCTGCCACCCTGGAGGAAACTTTTTTAATTTTCAAAGCGAAAGTCCAAACATCCAGGCGCTTCATCCAGCCGATCTTGGCTGGGTTAAGTGCTACTTCTTGACGCTTTACCACTGACCACACGATAACCCTGGAGAAAATTTTTAAGAATTCAAATCTTAATGCCAAACATCCAGGCTTCATATAACCAATCTTGGCCGTGAAAGGTGCTACTTCTTGGACTCTTTTCCATTCAACCCTGCCACCCTGGAGAAACTTTTTTAATTTTCAAAGCCTGAGTCCAGATATCTAGGCGCTTCATCCAGCTGATCTTGGCTGGGTTAAGTGCTACTTCTGGACGCTTCACCACTCGACCACGATAACCCTGGAGAAAATTTTTAAGAATTCAAAACTTAATGCCAAACATCCAGGCGCTTCATCTAGCCAATCTTTTCCGTGAAAGGTGTTACTTCTTGACTCAGTTCCACTCAACCTCTGCCACCCTGGAGGAAATTTATTAATTTTTAAAGCTAAAGTCCAAACGTCCAGGCGCTTCATCCAGCCGATCTTGGCTGTGTTAAGTGCTACTTCTTGGACACTTTTCCACTCGACCATGGTAACCCTGGAGAAAATTTTTAAGAATTCAAAACATAATGCCAAACATCCAGGCTTCATCTAACCAATCTTGGCCGTGAAAGGTGCTACTTCTTGACTCTTTTCCATTCAACCCTGCCACCCTGGAGGAAACTTTTTAATTTTCAAAACGAAAGTCCAAACATCCAGGCGCTTCATCCAGCCGATCTTGGCTGGGTTAAGTGCTACTTCTTGACGCTTTACCACTCGACCATGGTAACCCTGGAGAAAATATTTAAGAATTCAAGACTTAAAGCCAAACATCCAGGCTTCATCTAACCAATCTTGGCCGTGAAAGTTGCTACTTCTTGGACTCTTTTCCATTCAACCCCTGCCACCCTGGAGGAATTTTTTAATTTTCAAAACATTAGTCCAGATATCTAGGCGCTTCATCCCGCCGATCTTGGCTGGGTTAAGTGCTACTTCTTGACGCTTTTCCACTCGACCATGGTAACCCTGGAGAAAATTTTTAAGAATTCAAATCTTAATGCCAAACATCCAGGCTTCATATAACCAATCTTGGCCGTGAAAGGTGCTACTTCTTGGACTCTTTTCCATTCAACCCCTGCCACCCTGGAGGAATTTTTTTTTAATTTTCAAAACCTGAGTCCAGATATCTAGGCGCTCCATCCAGTCGATCTTGACTGGGTTAAGTGCTACTTCTTGGACGCTTTTCCACTCACCATGGTAACCCTGGAGAAAATTTTTAAGAATTCAAAACTTAATGCCAAACATCCAGGCTTCATCTAACCAATCTTGGCCGTGAAAGGTGCTACTTCTTGACTCTTTTCCATTCAACCCCAAGCCCTGAAAGAAATTTTTAAACTTTCAAAACCTGAGTCCAGATATCTAGTCGCTTCTATCCAGTCGATCTTGGCTGGGTTAAGTGCTACTTCTTGACGCTTTTCCTTTCAACCCTGCCACCCTGGAGGAAATTTTTTGATTTTCAAAACCTGAGTCCAGATATCTAGGCGCTTCATCCAGCCGATCTTGGCTGGGTTAGTGCTACTTCTGACGCGCTTTTCCACTGGGCCCAAGGTATACCTGGAGAAAATTTTTAAGAATTCAAAACTTACTGCTAAACATCCAGGCTTCATCTAGTCAATCTTTTCCGTGAAAGGTGCTACTTCTTGACTCATTTCCGCTCAACCCTTGCAACCCTGGAGAAAATTTATTAATTTTTAAAGCGAAGTCCAAACGTCCAGGCGCTTCATCCAGCCGATCTTGGCTGTGTTAAGTGCTACTTCTTGACACTTTTCCACTCGACCATGGTAACCCTGGAGAAAATTTTTAAGAATTCAAAACTTAATGCCAAACATCCAGGCTTCATCTAACCAATCTTGGCCGTGAAAGTTGCTACTTCTTGGACTCTTTTCCATTCAACCCCTGCCACCCTGGAGGAAATTTTTTTAATTTTCAAAACATTAGTCCAGATATCTAGGCGCTTCATCCAGCCGATCTTGGCTGGGTTAAGTGCTACTTCTTGAACGCTTTTCCACTGACCATGGTAACCCTGGAGAAAATTTTTAAGAATTCAAAACTTAATGCCAAACATCCAGGCTTCATCTAACCAATCTTGGCCGTGAAAGGTGCTACTTCTTGACTCTTTCCATTCAACCCTGCCACCCTGGAGGAAACTTTTTAATTTTCAAAGCTGAAAGTCCAAACATCCAGGCGCTTCATCCAGCCGATCTTGGCTGGGTTAAGTGCTACTTCTTGACGCTTTACCACTCAATCACCATAACCCTGGAGAAAATTTTTAAGAATTCAAATCTTAATGCCAAACATCCAGGCTTCATATAACCAATCTTGGCCGTGAAAGGTGCTACTTCTTGACTCTTTTCCATTCAACCCTGCCACCCTGGAGAAACTTTTTTAATTTTCAAAGCCTGAGTCCAGATATCTAGGCGCTTCATCCAGCTGATCTTGGCTGGGTTATGCTACTTCTTGACGCTTTTCCACTGACCACGATAACCCTGGAGAAAATTTTTTAAGAATTCAAAACTTAATGCCAAACATCCAGGCGCTTCATCTAGCCAATCTTTTTCCGTGAAAGGTGTTACTTCTTGACTCAGTTCCACTCAACCCTTGCCACCCTGGAGGAAATTTATTAATTTTTAAAAACGAAAGTCCAAACGTCCAGGCGCTTCATCCAGCCGATCTTGGCTGTGTTAAGTGCTACTTCTTGACACTTTTCCACTCGACCATGGTAACCCTGGAGAAAATTTTTAAGAATTCAAAACATAATGCCAAACATCCAGGCTTCATCTAACCAATCTTGGCCGTGAAAGGTGCTACTTCTTGACTCTTTTCCATTCAACCCCTGCCACCCTGGAGGAAATTTTTTTAATTTTCAAAACGAAAGTCCAAACATCCAGGCGCTTCATCCAGCCGATCTTGGCTGGGTTAAGTGCTACTTCTTGGACGCTTTACCACTGCCACCATGGTAACTCCTGGAGAAAATATTTAAGAATTCAAAACTTAAAGCCAAACATCCAGGCTTCATCTAACCAATCTTGGCCGTGAAAGTTGCTACTTCTTGACTCTTTTCCATTCAACCCCTGCCACCCTGGAGGAATTTTTTAATTTTCAAAACATTAGTCCAGATATCTAGGCGCTTCATCCAGCCGATCTTGGCTGGGTTAAGTGCTACTTCTTGACGCTTTTTCCACTCACCATGGTAACTCCTGGAGAAAATTTTTAAGAATTCAAATCTTAATGCCAAACATCCAGGCTTCATATAACCAATCTTGGCCGTGAAAGGTGCTACTTCTTGACTCTTTTCCATTCAACCCCTGCCACCCTGGAGAAACTTTTTAATTTTCAAAGCCTGAGTCCAGATATCTAGGCGCTTCATCCAGCTGATCTTGGCTGGGTTATGCTACTTTTTGACGCTTTTCCACTCACCATGGTAACCCTGGAGAAAATTTTTAAGAATTCAAAACTTAATGCCAAACATCCAGGCTTCATCTAGCCAATCTTTTTCCGTGAAAGGTGCTACTTCTTGACTCATTTCCACTCAACCCTTGCCACCCTGGAGGAAATTTTTAATTTTTAAAGCGAAAGTCCAAACGCCCAGGCGCTTCATCCAGCCGATCTTGGCTGGGTTATGCTACTTCTTGACACTTTTCCACTCGACCATGGTAACCCTGCTGAAAAATTTTAAGAATTCAAAACTTAATGCCAAACATCCAGGCTTCATCTAAGCAATCTTGGCCGTGAAAGGTGCTACTTCTTGACTCTTTCCATTCAACCCCTGCCACCCTGGAGAAAATTTTTTAATTTTCAAAGCCTGAGTCCAGATATCTAGGCGCTTCATCCAGCCGATCTTGGCTGGGTTAAGTGCTACTTCTTGACGCTTTTCCACTCGACCATGGTAACCCTGGAGAAAATTTTTAAGAATTCAAAACTTAATGCCAAACATCCAGGCTTCATCTAACCAATCTTGGCCGTGAAAGGTGCTACTTCATGGACTCTTTTTCAATTCAACCCCTGCCACCCTGGAGAAAATTTTTTAATTTTCAAAACCTGAGTCCAGATATCTAGGCGCTTCATCCAGCCGATCTTGGCTGGGTTATGCTACTTCTTGAACGCTTTTCCACTTGTCCATGGTATACCTGGAGAAAATTTTTAAGAATTCAAAACTTAATGCCAAACATCCAGGCTTCATCTAGTCAATCTTTTCCGTGAAAGGTGCTACTTCTTGACTCATTTTCACTCAACCCTTGCCACCCTGGAGGAAATTTATTAATTTTCAAAACCTGAAAGTCCAAACGCTCCAGGCGCTTCATCCAGCCGATCTTGGCTGGGTTAAGTGCTACTTCTTGACGCTTTACCACTCGACCATGGTAACCCTGGAGAAAATTTTTAAGAATTCAAAACTTAATGCCAAACATCCAGGCTTCATCTAACCAATCTTGGCCGTGAAAGGTGCTACTTCTTGACTCTTTTCCATTCAACCCCTGCCACCCTGGAGAAAATTTTTTAATTTTCAAAGCCTGAGTCCAGATATCTAGGCACTTCATCCAGCCGATCTTGGCTGGGTTAAGTGCTACTTCTTGAACGCTTTTCCACTCGACCATGGTAACCCTGGAGAAAATTTTTAAGAATTCAAAACTTAATGCCAAACATCCAGGCTTCATCTAGCCAATCTTGGCCGTGAAAGGTGCTACTTCATGACTCTTTTTCCATTCAACCCCTGCCACCCTGGAGGAAATTTTTAATTTTCAAAACCTGAGTCCAGATATCCAGGCGCTTCATCCAGCCGATCTTGGCTGGGTTAAGAGCTACTTCTTGACGCTTTTCCACTCGACCATGGTAACCCTGGAGAAAATTTTTTAAGAATTCAAAACTTAATGCCAAACATCCAGGCTTTCATCTAGCCAATCTTGGCCGTGAAAGGTGCTACTTCTTGGACTCTTTTCCATTCAACCCCTGCCACCCTGGAGGAAATTTTTAATTTTCAAAACCTGAGTCCAAATATCTAGGCGCTTCATCCAGCCGATCTTGGCTGGGTTATGCTACTTCTTGGACGCTTTTCCACTCGACCATGGTAACTCCTGGAGAAAATTTTTAAGAATTCAAAACTTAATGCCAAACATCCAGGCTTCATCTAGCCAATCTTGGCCGTGAAAGGTGCTACTTCTTGACTCTTTTCCATTCAACCCTGCCACCCTGGAGGAAATTTTTTAATTTTCAAAGCCTGAGTCCAAATATCCAGGCGCTTCATCCAGCCGATCTTGGCTGGGTTATGCTACTTCTTGACGCTTTTCCACTCGACCATGGTAAACCCTGGAGAAAATTTTTAAGAATTCAAAACTTAATGCCAAACATCCAGGCTTCATCTAGCCAATCTTGGCCGTGAAAGGTGCTACTTCTGGACTCTTTTCCATTCAACCCCTGCCACCCTGGAGGAAATTTTTTAATTTTCAAAACCTGAGTCCAGATATCTAGGCGCTTCATCCAGCCGATCTTGGCTGGGTTAAGTGCTACTTGACGCTTTTCCACTCGACCATGGTAACCCTGGAGAAAATTTTTAAGAATTCAAAACTTAATGCCAAACATCCAGGCGCTTCATCTAGCCAATCTTGGCCGTGAAAGGTGCTACTTCTTGACTCTTTTTCCATTCAACCCCTGCCACCCTGGAGGAAATTTTTAATTTTCAAAACCTGAGTCCAGATATCCAGGCGCTTCATCCAGCCGATCTTGGCTGGGTTATGTGCTACTTCTTGACGCTTTTCCACTCGACCATGGTAACCCTGGAGAAAATTTTTTTAAGAATTCAAAACTTAATGCCAAACATCCAGGCTTCATCTAGCCAATCTTGGCCGTGAAAGGTGCTACTTCTGGACTCTTTTCCACTCAACCTCTGCCACCCTGGAGGAAATTTTTAATTTTTCAAAGCCTGAAAGTCCAAATATCCAGGCGCTTCATCCAGCCGATCTTGGCTGGGTTAAGTGCTACTTGGACGCTTTTCCACTCTGACCATGGTAACCCTGGAGAAAATTTTTAAGAATTCAAAACTTAATGCCAAACATCCAGGCTTCATCTAGCCAATCTTGGCCGTGAAAGGTGCTACTTCTTGACTCTTTCCATTCAACCCCTGCCACCCTGGAGGAAATTTTTTAATTTTCAAAGCCTGAGTCCAGATATCCAGGCGCTTCATCCAGCCGATCCGCTTTTCCACTCGACCATGGTAACCCCTGGAGAAAATTTTTAAGAATTCAAAACTTAATGCCAAACATCCAGGCTTCATCTAGCCAATCTTGGCCGTGAAAGGTGCTACTTCTTGACTCTTTTCCATTCAACCACTGCCACCCTGGAGGAAATTTTTTTAATTTTCAAACCTGAGTCCAGATATCTAGGCGCTCATCCAGCCGATCTTGGCTGCTAAGTGCTACTTCTGACGCTTTTCCACTCGACCATGGTAACCCTGGAGAAAATTTTTAAGAATTCAAAACTTAATGCCAAACATCCAGGCGCTTCATCTAGCCAATCTTGGCCGTGAAAGGTGCTACTTCTGACTCTTTTCCATTCAACCCTGCCACCCTGGAGGAAATTTTTTAATTTTCAAAGCCTGAGTCCAAACGCCCAGGCGCTTCATCCAGCCGATCTTGGCTGCTATGCTACTTCTTGACGCTTTTCCACTCGACCATGGTAACCCTGGAGAAAATTTTTAAGAATTCAAAACTTAATGCCAAACATCCAGGCGCTTCATCTAGCCAATCTTGGCCGTGAAAGGTGCTACTTCTTGACTCTTTTCCATTCAACCCCTGCCACCCTGGAGGAAATTTTAATTTTCAAAACCTGAGTCCAGATATCTAGGCGCTTCATCCAGCCGATCTTGGCTGGGTTAAGTGCTACTTCTGACGCTTTTCCACTCGACCATGGTAACCCTGGAGAAAATTTTTAAGAATTCAAAACTTAATGCCAAACATCCAGGCGCTTCATCTAGCCAATCTTGGCCGTGGAAAGGTGCTACTTCTGGACTCTTTTTCCATTCAACCTCTGCCACCCTGGAGGAAATTTTTAAATTTTCAAAACCTGAGTCCAGATATCTAGGCGCTCATCCAGCCGATCTTGGCTGGGTTATGCTACTTCTGGACGCTTTTCCACTCGACCATGGTAACCCTGGAGAAAATTTTTAAGAATTCAAAACTTAATGCCAAACATCCAGGCGCTTCATCTAGCCAATCTTGGCCGTGAAAGGTGCTACTTCTGACTCTTTTCCATTCAACCCCTGCCACCCTGGAGGAAATTTTTTAATTTTCAAAGCCTGAGTCCAAATATCCCAGGCGCTTCATCCAGCCGATCTTGGCTGGGTTAAGTGCTACTTCTTGACGCTTTTCCACTCACCATGGTAACTCCTGGAGAAAATTTTTAAGAATTCAAAACTTAATGCCAAACATCCAGGCTTCATCTAGCCAATCTTGGCCGTGAAAGGTGCTACTTCTTGACTCTTTTCCATTCAACCCCTGCCACCCTGGAGGAAATTTTTTAATTTTCAAAACCTGAGTCCAGATATCTAGGCGCTTCATCCAGCCGATCTTGGCTGGGTTATGCTACTTCTTGACGCTTTTCCACTCGACCATGGTAACCCTGGAGAAAATTTTTAAGAATTCAAAACTTAATGCCAAACATCCAGGCGCTTCATCTAGCCAATCTTGGCCGTGAAAGGTGCTACTTCTTGACTCTTTTCCATTCAACCCCTGCCACCCTGGAGGAAATTTTTAAATTTTCAAAGCTGAGTCCAAACGCCCAGGCGCTTCATCCAGCCGATCTTGGCTGGGTTATGCTACTTCTGACGCTTTTCCACTCGACCATGGTAACCCTGGAGAAAATTTTTAAGAATTCAAAACTTAATGCCAAACATCCAGGCGCTTCATCTAGCCAATCTTGGCCGTGAAAGGTGCTACTTCTTGACTCTTTTTCATTCAACCCCTGCCACCCTGGAGGAAATTTTTAATTTTTCAAACCTGAGTCCAGATATCTAGGCGCTTCATCCAGCCGATCTTGGCTGGGTTAAGTGCTACTTCTTGACGCTTTTCCACTCGACCATGGTAACCCTGGAGAAAATTTTTAAGAATTCAAAACTTAATGCCAAACATCCAGGCGCTTCATCTAGCCAATCTTGGCCGTGAAAGGTGCTACTTCTGACTCTTTTCCATTCAACCCCTGCCACCCTGGAGGAAATTTTTTTAATTTTCAAAACCTGAGTCCAGATATCTAGGCGCTTCATCCAGCCGATCTTGGCTGGGTTATGCTACTTCTGACGCTTTTCCACTCACCATGGTAACCCTGGAGAAAATTTTTAGAATTCAAAACTTAATGCCAAACATCCAGGCGCTTCATCTAGCCAATCTTGGCCGTGAAAGGTGCTACTTCTTGACTCTTTTCCATTCAACCCTGCCACCCTGGAGGAAATTTTTAATTTTCAAAACCTGAGTCCAGATATCTAGGCGCTTCATCCAGCCGATCTTGGCTGGGTTAAGTGCTACTTCTTGACGCTTTTCCACTCACCATGGTAACCCTGGAGAAAATTTTTAAGAATTCAAAACTTAATGCCAAACATCCAGGCGCTTCATCTAGCCAATCTTGGCCGTGAAAGGTGCTACTTCTTGACTCTTTCCACATTCAACCCTGCCACCCTGGAGGAAATTTTTTAATTTTCAAAGCCTGAGTCCAAACGTCTAGGCGCTTCATCCAGCCGATCTTGGCTGGGTTAAGTGCTACTTCTTGACGCTTTTCCACTCGACCATGGTAACCCTGGAGAAAATTTTTAAGAATTCAAAACTTAATGCCAAACATCCAGGCGCTTCATCTAGCCAATCTTGGCCGTGAAAGGTGCTACTTCTGACTCTTTCCATTCAACCCCTGCCACCCTGGAGGAAATTTTTAATTTTCAAAACCTGAGTCCAGATATCCAGGCGCTTCATCCAGCCGATCTTGGCTGGGTTAAGTGCTACTTCTTGACGCTTTTCCACTCGACCATGGTAACTCCTGGAGAAAATTTTTAAGAATTCAAAACTTAATGCCAAACATCCAGGCGCTTCATCTAGCCAATCTTGGCCGTGAAAGGTGCTACTTCTGACTCTTTTCCATTCAACCCTGCCACCCTGGAGGAAATTTTTTAATTTTCAAAACCTGAGTCCAGATATCTAGGCGCTTCATCCAGCCGATCTTGGCTGGGTTAAGTGCTACTTCTTGACGCTTTTCCACTCGACCATGGTAACCCTGGAGAAAATTTTTAAGAATTCAAAACTTAATGCCAAACATCCAGGCGCTTCATCTAGCCAATCTTGGCCGTGAAAGGTGCTACTTCTTGACTCTTTTCCATTCAACCCCTGCCACCCTGGAGGAAATTTTTAAATTTTCAAAACCTGAGTCCAGATATCTAGGCGCTTCATCCAGCCGATCTTGGCTGGGTTAAGTGCTACTTCTGACGCTTTTCCACTCGACCATGGTAACCCTGGAGAAAATTTTTAAGAATTCAAAACTTAATGCCAAACATCCAGGCGCTTCATCTAGCCAATCTTGGCCGTGAAAGGTGCTACTTCTTGACTCTTTTCCATTCAACCCCTGCCACCCTGGAGGAAATTTTTTAATTTTCAAAACCTGAGTCCAGATATCTAGGCGCTTCATCCAGCCGATCTTGGCTGGGTTAAGTGCTACTTCTTGACGCTTTTCCCACTCGACCATGGTAACCCTGAGAAAAATTTTTAAGAATTCAAAACTTAATGCCAAACATCCAGGCGCTTCATCTAGCCAATCTTGGCCGTGAAAGGTGCTACTTCTTGACTCTTTCCATTCAACCCCTGCCACCCTGGAGGAAATTTTTTAATTTTCAAAACCTGAGTCCAGATATCTAGGCGCTTCATCCAGCCGATCTTGGCTGGGTTATGCTACTTCTGACGCTTTTCCACTCACCATGGTAACCCTGAGAAAATTTTTAAGAATTCAAAACTTAATGCCAAACATCCAGGCGCTTCATCTAGCCAATCTTGGCCGTGAAAGGTGCTACTTCTTGACTCTTTTCCATTCAACCCCTGCCACCCTGGAGGAAATTTTTAATTTTCAAAACCTGAGTCCAGATATCTAGGCGCTTCATCCAGCCGATCTTGGCTGGGTTAAGTGCTACTTCTGACGCTTTTCCACTCACCATGGTAACCCTGGAGAAAATTTTTAAGAATTCAAAACTTAATGCCAAACATCCAGGCGCTTCATCTAGCCAATCTTGGCCGTGGAAAGGTGCTACTTGACTCTTTTCCATTCAACCCCTGCCACCCTGGAGGAAATTTTTTAATTTTCAAAGCCTGAGTCCAAATATCCAGGCGCTTCATCCAGCCGATCTTGGCTGGGTTAAGTGCTACTTCTGACGCTTTTCCACTCACCATGGTAACCCTGGAGAAAATTTTTAAGAATTCAAAACTTAATGCCAAACATCCAGGCGCTTCATCTAGCCAATCTTGGCCGTGAAAGGTGCTACTTCTTGACTCTTTCCATTCAACCCCTGCCACCCTGGAGGAAATTTTTAAATTTTCAAAACCTGAGTCCAGATATCTAGGCGCTTCATCCAGCCGATCTTGGCTGGGTTAAGTGCTACTTCTGACGCTTTTCCACTCGACCATGGTAACCCTGGAGAAAATTTTTAAGAATTCAAAACTTAATGCCAAACATCCAGGCGCTTCATCTAGCCAATCTTGGCCGTGAAAGGTGCTACTTCTTGACTCTTTTCCATTCAACCCCTGCCACCCTGGAGGAAATTTTTTAATTTTCAAAACCTGAGTCCAGATATCCAGGCGCTTCATCCAGCCGATCTTGGCTGGGTTAAGTGCTACTTCTTGACGCTTTTCCACTCACCATGGTAACCCTGGAGAAAATTTTTAAGAATTCAAAACTTAATGCCAAACATCCAGGCGCTTCATCTAGCCAATCTTGGCCGTGAAAGGTGCTACTTCTTGACTCTTTTCCATTCAACCCCTGCCACCCTGGAGGAAATTTTTTAATTTTCAAAACCTGAGTCCAGATATCTAGGCGCTTCATCCAGCCGATCTTGGCTGGGTTAAGTGCTACTTCTGACGCTTTTCCACTCACCATGGTAACCCTGGAGAAAATTTTTAGAATTCAAAACTTAATGCCAAACATCCAGGCGCTTCATCTAGCCAATCTTGGCCGTGAAAGGTGCTACTTCTTGACTCTTTCCATTCAACCCCTGCCACCCTGGAGGAAATTTTTTAATTTTCAAAACCTGAGTCCAAACGCCTAGGCGCTTCATCCAGCCGATCTTGGCTGGGTTATGCTACTTCTGACGCTTTTCCACTCACCATGGTAACCCTGGAGAAAATTTTTAAGAATTCAAAACTTAATGCCAAACATCCAGGCGCTTCATCTAGCCAATCTTGGCCGTGAAAGGTGCTACTTCTTGACTCTTTTCCATTCAACCCCTGCCACCCTGGAGGAAATTTTTAAATTTTCAAAACCTGAGTCCAGATATCTAGGCGCTTCATCCAGCCGATCTTGGCTGGGTTAAGTGCTACTTCTGACGCTTTTCCACTCACCATGGTAACCCTGGAGAAAATTTTTAAGAATTCAAAACTTAATGCCAAACATCCAGGCGCTTCATCTAGCCAATCTTGGCCGTGAAAGGTGCTACTTCTTGACTCTTTCCATTCAACCCTGCCCACCCTGGAGGAAATTTTTTAATTTTCAAAACCTGAGTCCAAATATCTAGGCGCTTCATCCAGCCGATCTTGGCTGGGTTATGCTACTTCTGACGCTTTTCCACTCGACCATGGTAACCCTGGAGAAAATTTTTAAGAATTCAAAACTTAATGCCAAACATCCAGGCGCTTCATCTAGCCAATCTTGGCCGTGAAAGGTGCTACTTCTGACTCTTTTCCATTCAACCCCTGCCACCCTGGAGGAAATTTTTTAATTTTCAAAACCTGAGTCCAGATATCTAGGCGCTTCATCCAGCCGATCTTGGCTGGGTTATGCTACTTCTGACGCTTTTCCACTCGACCATGGTAACCCTGGAGAAAATTTTAAGAATTCAAAACTTAATGCCAAACATCCAGGCGCTTCATCTAGCCAATCTTGGCCGTGAAAGGTGCTACTTCTGACTCTTTTCCATTCAACCCCTGCCACCCTGGAGGAAATTTTTTAATTTTCAAAACCTGAGTCCAGATATCCAGGCGCTTCATCCAGCCGATCTTGGCTGGGTTAAGTGCTACTTGACGCTTTTCCACTCACCATGGTAACCCTGGAGAAAATTTTTAAGAATTCAAAACTTAATGCCAAACATCCAGGCGCTTCATCTAGCCAATCTTGGCCGTGAAAGGTGCTACTTCTTGACTCTTTTCCATTCAACCCTGCCACCCTGGAGGAAATTTTTTTAATTTTCAAAACCTGAGTCCAGATATCTAGGCGCTTCATCCAGCCGATCTTGGCTGGGTTAAGTGCTACTTCTGACGCTTTTCCACTCACCATGGTAACCCTGGAGAAAATTTTTAAGAATTCAAAACTTAATGCCAAACATCCAGGCGCTTCATCTAGCCAATCTTGGCCGTGAAAGGTGCTACTTCTTGACTCTTTTCCATTCAACCCTGCCACCCTGGAGGAAATTTTTTAATTTTCAAAACCTGAGTCCAGATATCTAGGCGCTTCATCCAGCCGATCTTGGCTGGGTTAAGTGCTACTTCTGACGCTTTTCCACTCACCATGGTAACCCTGGAGAAAATTTTTTAAGAATTCAAAACTTAATGCCAAACATCCAGGCGCTTCATCTAGCCAATCTTGGCCGTGAAAGGTGCTACTTCTTGACTCTTTCCATTCAACCCCTGCCACCCTGGAGGAAATTTTTTAATTTTCAAAACCTGAGTCCAAATATCCAGGCGCTTCATCCAGCCGATCTTGGCTGGGTTAAGTGCTACTTCTGACGCTTTTCCACTCACCATGGTAACCCTGGAGAAAATTTTTAAGAATTCAAAACTTAATGCCAAACATCCAGGCGCTTCATCTAGCCAATCTTGGCCGTGAAAGGTGCTACTTCTTGGACTCTTTTCCATTCAACCCCTGCCACCCTGGAGGAAATTTTTTAATTTTCAAAACCTGAGTCCAGATATCTAGGCGCTTCATCCAGCCGATCTTGGCTGGGTTAAGTGCTACTTCTGACGCTTTCCACTCGACCATGGTAACCCTGGAGAAAATTTTTAAGAATTCAAAACTTAATGCCAAACATCCAGGCGCTTCATCTAGCCAATCTTGGCCGTGAAAGGTGCTACTTCTTGGACTCTTTTCCATTCAACCCCTGCCACCCTGGAGGAAATTTTTTAATTTTCAAAACCTGAGTCCAGATATCTAGGCGCTTCATCCAGCCGATCTTGGCTGGGTTAAGTGCTACTTCTTGACGCTTTTCCACTCTCGACCATGGTAACCCTGGAGAAAATTTTTAAGAATTCAAAACTTAATGCCAAACATCCAGGCGCTTCATCTAGCCAATCTTGGCCGTGAAAGGTGCTACTTCTTGACTCTTTCCATTCAACCCCTGCCACCCTGGAGGAAATTTTTTAATTTTCAAAACCTGAGTCCAAACGCCCAGGCGCTTCATCCAGCCGATCTTGGCTGGGTTAAGTGCTACTTCTGACGCTTTTCCACTCACCATGGTAACCCTGGAGAAAATTTTTTAAGAATTCAAAACTTAATGCCAAACATCCAGGCGCTTCATCTAGCCAATCTTGGCCGTGAAAGGTGCTACTTCTGACTCTTTCCATTCAACCCTGCCACCCTGGAGGAAATTTTTTAAATTTTCAAAACCTGAGTCCAGATATCCAGGCGCTTCATCCAGCCGATCTTGGCTGGGTTAAGTGCTACTTCTTGACGCTTTTCCACTCACCATGGTAACCCTGGAGAAAATTTTTAAGAATTCAAAACTTAATGCCAAACATCCAGGCGCTTCATCTAGCCAATCTTGGCCGTGAAAGGTGCTACTTCTTGACTCTTTTCCATTCAACCCCTGCCACCCTGGAGGAAATTTTTTAATTTTCAAAACCTGAGTCCAGATATCTAGGCGCTTCATCCAGCCGATCTTGGCTGGGTTAATGCTACTTCTGACGCTTTTCCACTCGACCATGGTAACCCTGGAGAAAATTTTTAAGAATTCAAAACTTAATGCCAAACATCCAGGCGCTTCATCTAGCCAATCTTGGCCGTGAAAGGTGCTACTTCTGGACTCTTTCCATTCAACCCCTGCCACCCTGGAGGAAATTTTTTAATTTTCAAAGCGAGTCCAAATATCTAGGCGCTTCATCCAGCCGATCTTGGCTGGGTTATGCTACTTCTGACGCTTTTCCACTCGACCATGGTAACCCTGGAGAAAATTTTTTAAGAATTCAAAACTTAATGCCAAACATCCAGGCTTCATCTAGCCAATCTTGGCCGTGAAAGGTGCTACTTCTTGACTCTTTTCCATTCAACCCCTGCCACCCTGGAGGAAATTTTTAATTTTCAAAACCTGAGTCCAGATATCTAGGCGCTTCATCCAGCCGATCTTGGCTGGGTTATGTGCTACTTCTTGACGCTTTTCCACTCACCATGGTAACCCTGGAGAAAATTTTTAAGAATTCAAAACTTAATGCCAAACATCCAGGCGCTTCATCTAGCCAATCTTGGCCGTGAAAGGTGCTACTTCTTGACTCTTTTCCATTCAACCCCTGCCACCCTGGAGGAAATTTTTTAATTTCAAAACCTGAGTCCAGATATCTAGGCGCTTCATCCAGCCGATCTTGGCTGGGTTATGCTACTTCTTGACGCTTTTCCACTCACCATGGTAACTCCTGGAGAAAATTTTTTAAGAATTCAAAACTTAATGCCAAACATCCAGGCGCTTCATCTAGCCAATCTTGGCCGTGAAAGGTGCTACTTCTTGACTCTTTTCCATTCAACCCCTGCCACCCTGGAGGAAATTTTTAAATTTTCAAAACCTGAGTCCAGATATCCAGGCGCTTCATCCAGCCGATCTTGGCTGGGTTAAGTGCTACTTCTGACGCTTTTCCACTGACCATGGTAACCCTGGAGAAAATTTTTTAAGAATTCAAAACTTAATGCCAAACATCCAGGCGCTTCATCTAGCCAATCTTGGCCGTGAAAGGTGCTACTTCTGACTCTTTTTCCATTCAACCCTGCCACCCTGGAGGAAATTTTTTAATTTTCAAAACCTGAGTCCAGATATCTAGGCGCTTCATCCAGCCGATCTTGGCTGGGTTAAGTGCTACTTCTGACGCTTTTCCACTCACCATGGTAACCCTGAGAAAATTTTAAGAATTCAAAACTTAATGCCAAACATCCAGGCTTTCATCTAGCCAATCTTGGCCGTGAAAGGTGCTACTTCTTGACTCTTTTCCCATTCAACCCTGCCACCCTGGAGGAAATTTTTTAATTTTCAAAACCTGAGTCCAGATATCCAGGCGCTTCATCCAGCCGATCTTGGCTGCTTATGCTACTTCTGGACGCTTTTCCACTCACCATGGTAACTCTGGAGAAAATTTTTAAGAATTCAAAACTTAATGCCAAACATCCAGGCGCTTCATCTAGCCAATCTTGGCCGTGAAAGGTGCTACTTCTTGACTCTTTTCCATTCAACCCCTGCCACCCTGGAGGAAATTTTTAATTTTCAAAACCTGAGTCCAAATATCCAGGCGCTTCATCCAGCCGATCTTGGCTGGGTTATGTGCTACTTGACGCTTTTCCACTCGACCATGGTAACCCTGGAGAAAATTTTTAAGAATTCAAAACTTAATGCCAAACATCCAGGCGCTCATCTAGCCAATCTTGGCCGTGAAAGGTGCTACTTCTGACTCTTTTCCATTCAACCCCTGCCACCCTGGAGGAAATTTTTTAATTTTCAAAACCTGAGTCCAGATATCCAGGCGCTTCATCCAGCCGATCTTGGCTGGGTTAAGTGCTACTTCTTGACGCTTTTCCACTCGACCATGGTAACCCTGGAGAAAATTTTTAAGAATTCAAAACTTAATGCCAAACATCCAGGCGCTTCATCTAGCCAATCTTGGCCGTGAAAGGTGCTACTTCTTGACTCTTTTCCATTCAACCCCTGCCACCCTGGAGGAAATTTTTTATTTTCAAAACCTGAGTCCAGATATCCAGGCGCTTCATCCAGCCGATCTTGGCTGGGTTATGCTACTTCTTCTGACGCTTTTCCACTCACCATGGTAACCCTGGAGAAAATTTTTAAGAATTCAAAACTTAATGCCAAACATCCAGGCGCTTCATCTAGCCAATCTTGGCCGTGAAAGGTGCTACTTCTGACTCTTTTCCATTCAACCCCTGCCACCCTGGAGGAAATTTTTAATTTTCAAAACCTGAGTCCAGATATCTAGGCGCTTCATCCAGCCGATCTTGGCTGGGTTATGCTACTTCTGACGCTTTTCCACTCACCATGGTAACCCTGGAGAAAATTTTTAAGAATTCAAAACTTAATGCCAAACATCCAGGCGCTTCATCTAGCCAATCTTGGCCGTGAAAGGTGCTACTTCTGACTCTTTTCCATTCAACCCCTGCCACCCTGGAGGAAATTTTTTAATTTTCAAAACCTGAGTCCAGATATCTAGGCGCTCATCCAGCCGATCTTGGCTGGGTTATGCTACTTCTGACGCTTTTCCACTCACTCATGGTAACCCTGGAGAAAATTTTTAAGAATTCAAAACTTAATGCCAAACATCCAGGCGCTTCATCTAGCCAATCTTGGCCGTGAAAGGTGCTACTTCTTGACTCTTTCCATTCAACCCCTGCCACCCTGGAGGAAATTTTTTAATTTTCAAAACCTGAGTCCAGATATCTAGGCGCTTCATCCAGCCGATCTTGGCTGGGTTAAGTGCTACTTCTTGACGCTTTTCCACTCGACCATGGTAACCCTGGAGAAAATTTTTAAGAATTCAAAACTTAATGCCAAACATCCAGGCGCTTCATCTAGCCAATCTTGGCCGTGAAAGGTGCTACTTCTTGACTCTTTTCCATTCAACCCCTGCCCACCCTGGAGGAAATTTTTAATTTTCAAAACCTGAGTCCAGATATCTAGGCGCTTCATCCAGCCGATCTTGGCTGGGTTATGCTACTTCTTGACGCTTTTCCACTCACCATGGTAACCCTGGAGAAAATTTTTAAGAATTCAAAACTTAATGCCAAACATCCAGGCGCTTCATCTAGCCAATCTTGGCCGTGAAAGGTGCTACTTCTTGACTCTTTTCCATTCAACCCTGCCACCCTGGAGGAAATTTTTTAATTTTCAAAACCTGAGTCCAAACGCCCAGGCGCTTCATCCAGCCGATCTTGGCTGGGTTATGCTACTTCTGGACGCTTTTCCACTCACCATGGTAACCCTGGAGAAAATTTTTAAGAATTCAAAACTTAATGCCAAACATCCAGGCGCTTCATCTAGCCAATCTTGGCCGTGAAAGGTGCTACTTCTTGACTCTTTTCATTCAACCCTGCCACCCTGGAGGAAATTTTTTTTAATTTTCAAAACCTGAGTCCAGATATCCAGGCGCTTCATCCAGCCGATCTTGGCTGGGTTAAGTGCTACTTCTGACGCTTTTCCACTCACCATGGTAACCCTGGAGAAAATTTTTAAGAATTCAAAACTTAATGCCAAACATCCAGGCGCTTCATCTAGCCAATCTTGGCCGTGAAAGGTGCTACTTCTGACTCTTTCCATTCAACCCCTGCCACCCTGGAGGAAATTTTTTAATTTTCAAAACCTGAGTCCAGATATCCAGGCGCTTCATCCAGCCGATCTTGGCTGGGTTATGCTACTTCTGACGCTTTTCCACTCACCATGGTAACCCTGGAGAAAAATTTTTAAGAATTCAAAACTTAATGCCAAACATCCAGGCGCTCATCTAGCCAATCTTGGCCGTGAAAGGTGCTACTTCTTGACTCTTTTCATTCAACCCTGCCACCCTGGAGGAAATTTTTTAATTTTCAAAA
Source organism: Puntigrus tetrazona (assembly GCF_018831695.1). Lineage (NCBI taxonomy): Eukaryota > Metazoa > Chordata > Actinopteri > Cypriniformes > Cyprinidae > Puntigrus > Puntigrus tetrazona. Next base: position 36,285 of record NW_025048757.1, on the reverse strand, counting down.
CCTGAGTCCAAATATCTAGGCGCTTCATCCAGCCGATCTTGGCTGGGTTATGCTACTTCTGGACGCTTTTCCACTCACCATGGTAACCCTGGAGAAAATTTTTAAGAATTCAAAACTTAATGCCAAACATCCAGGCGCTTCATCTAGCCAATCTTGGCCGTGAAAGGTGCTACTTCTTGACTCTTTCCATTCAACCCCTGCCACCCCTGGAGGAAATTTTTTAATTTTCAAAACCTGAGTCCAAACGCCCAGGCGCTTCATCCAGCCGATCTTGGCTGGGTTAAGTGCTACTTCTGACGCTTTTCCACTCACCATGGTAACCCTGGAGAAAATTTTTAAGAATTCAAAACTTAATGCCAAACATCCAGGCGCTCATCTCTAGCCAATCTTGGCCGTGAAAGGTGCTACTTCTTGACTCTTTTCCATTCAACCCCTGCCACCCTGGAGGAAATTTTTTAATTTTCAAAACCTGAGTCCAGATATCTAGGCGCTTCATCCAGCCGATCTTGGCTGGGTTATGCTGCTACTTCTTGACGCTTTTCCACTCACCATGGTAACCCTGGAGAAAATTTTTAGAAATCAAAACTTAATGCCAAACATCCAGGCGCTTCATCTAGCCAATCTTGGCCGTGAAAGGTGCTACTTCTTGACTCTTTTCCATTCAACCCCTGCACCCTGGAGGAAATTTTTTAATTTTCAAAACCTGAGTCCAAATATCCAGGCGCTTCATCCAGCCGATCTTGGCTGGGTTATGCTACTTCTGACGCTTTTCCACTCACCATGGTAACCCTGGAGAAAATTTTTTAAGAATTCAAAACTTAATGCCAAACATCCAGGCGCTTCATCTAGCCAATCTTGGCCGTGAAAGGTGCTACTTCTTGACTCTTTTCCATTCAACCCCTGCCACCCTGGAGGAAATTTTTTAATTTTCAAAACCTGAGTCCAAATATCTAGGCGCTTCATCCAGCCGATCTTGGCTGGGTTAAGTGCTACTTCTGACGCTTTTCCACTCACCATGGTAACCCTGGAGAAAAATTTTTAAGAATTCAAAACTTAATGCCAAACATCCAGGCGCTTCATCTAGCCAATCTTGGCCGTGAAAGGTGCTACTTCTGACTCTTTCCACTCAACCCCTGCCCCTGGAGGAAATTTTTTAATTTTCAAAACCTGAGTCCAGATATCTAGGCGCTTCATCCAGCCGATCTTTGGCTGGGTTAAGCTACTTCTGACGCTTTTCCACTCACCATGGTAACCCTGGAGAAAATTTTTAAGAATTCAAAACTTAATGCCAAACATCCAGGCGCTTCATCTAGCCAATCTTGGCCGTGAAAGGTGCTACTTCTTGACTCTTTTCCACTCAACCCCTGCCCCTGGAGGAAATTTTTTAATTTTCAAAACCTGAGTCCAAATATCCAGGCGCTTCATCCAGCCGATCTTGGCTGGGTTATGCTACTTCTGACGCTTTTCCACTCACCATGGTAACCCTGGAGAAAATTTTTAAGAATTCAAAACTTAATGCCAAACATCCAGGTGCTTCATCTAGCCAATCTTGGCCGTGAAAGGTGCTACTTCTTGGACTCTTTTTCATTCAACCCCTGCCACCCTGGAGGAAATTTTTTAATTTTCAAAACCTGAGTCCAGATATCTAGGCGCTTCATCCAGCCGATCTTGGCTGGGTTAAGTGCTACTTCTGACGCTTTTTTTCCACTCACCATGGTAACCCTGGAGAAAATTTTTAAGAATTCAAAACTTAATGCCAAACATCCAGGCGCTTCATCTAGCCAATCTTGGCCGTGAAAGGTGCTACTTCTTGACTCTTTCCATTCAACCCCTGCCACCCTGGAGGAAATTTTTTAATTTTCAAAACCTGAGTCCAGATATCTAGGCGCTTCATCCAGCCGATCTTGGCTGGGTTAAGTGCTACTTCTGACGCTTTTCCACTCGACCATGGTAACCCTGGAGAAAATTTTTAAATTCAAAACTTAATGCCAAACATCCAGGCGCTTCATCTAGCCAATCTTGGCCGTGAAAGGTGCTACTTCTGACTCTTTTCCATTCAACCCTGCCACCCTGGAGGAAATTTTTTAATTTTCAAAACCTGAGTCCAGATATCTAGGCGCTTCATCCAGCCGATCTTGGCTGGGTTAAGTGCTACTTCTGACGCTTTTCCACTCACCATGGTAACCCTGGAGAAAATTTTTAAGAATTCAAAACTTAATGCCAAACATCCAGGCGCTTCATCTAGCCAATCTTGGCCGTGAAAGGTGCTACTTCTTGACTCTTTCCATTCAACCCCTGCCACCCTGGAGGAAATTTTTTAAATTTTCAAAACCTGAGTCCAGATATCTAGGCGCTTCATCCAGCCGATCTTGGCTGGGTTAAGTGCTACTTCTGACGCTTTTCCACTCACCATGGTAAACCTGGAGAAAATTTTTAAGAATTCAAAACTTAATGCCAAACATCCAGGCGCTTCATCTAGCCAATCTTGGCCGTGAAAGGTGCTACTTCTTGACTCTTTTCCATTCAACCCCTGCCACCCTGGAGGAAATTTTTTTAAATTTTCAAAACCTGAGTCCAAATATCCAGGCGCTTCATCCAGCCGATCTTGGCTGGGTTAAGTGCTACTTCTTGACGCTTTTCCACTCGACCATGGTAACCCTGGAGAAAATTTTTAAGAATTCAAAACTTAATGCCAAACATCCAGGCGCTTCATCTAGCCAATCTTGGCCGTGAAAGGTGCTACTTCTGGACTCTTTTCCATTCAACCCTGCCACCCTGGAGGAAATTTTTAATTTTCAAAACCTGAGTCCAAATATCTAGGCGCTTCATCCAGCCGATCTTGGCTGGGTTATGCTACTTCTGACGCTTTTCCACTCACCATGGTAACCCTGGAGAAAATTTTTAAGAATTCAAAACTTAATGCCAAACATCCAGGCGCTTCATCTAGCCAATCTTGGCCGTGAAAGGTGCTACTTCTGACTCTTTTTCCATTCAACCCTGCCACCCTGGGAGGAAATTTTTAAATTTCAAAACCTGAGTCCAGATATCCAGGCGCTTCATCCAGCCGATCTTGGCTGGGTTAAGTGCTACTTCTTGACGCTTTTCCACTCGACCATGGTAACCCTGGAGAAAATTTTTAAGAATTCAAAACTTAATGCCAAACATCCAGGCGCTTCATCTAGCCAATCTTGGCCGTGAAAGGTGCTACTTCTTGGAGGACTCTTTTCCATTCAACCCCTGCCACCCTGGAGGAAATTTTTTAATTTTCAAAACCTGAGTCCAAACGCCCAGGCGCTTCATCCAGCCGATCTTGGCTGGGTTATGCTACTTCTGACGCTTTTCCACTCACCATGGTAACCCTGGAGAAAATTTTTAAGAATTCAAAACTTAATGCCAAACATCCAGGCTTCTTCATCTAGCCAATCTTGGCCGTGAAAGGTGCTACTTCTTGACTCTTTCCATTCAACCCCTGCCACCCTGGAGGAAATTTTTTAATTTTCAAAACCTGAGTCCAGATATCTAGGCGCTTCATCCAGCCGATCTTGGCTGGGTTATGCTACTTCTGACGCTTTTCCACTCACCATGGTAACCCTGGAGAAAATTTTTTAAGAATTCAAAACTTAATGCCAAACATCCAGGCGCTTCATCTAGCCAATCTTGGCCGTGAAAGGTGCTACTTCTTGACTCTTTTCCACTCAACCCTGCCACCCTGGAGGAAATTTTTTAATTTTCAAAACCTGAGTCCAAATATCCAGGCGCTTCATCCAGCCGATCTTGGCTGGGTTATGCTACTTCTGACGCTTTTCCACTCACCATGGTAACCCTGGAGAAAATTTTTAAGAATTCAAAACTTAATGCCAAACATCCAGGCGCTCATCTAGCCAATCTTGGCCGTGAAAGGTGCTACTTCTTGACTCTTCCATTCAACCTTGGCCACCCTGGAGGAAATTTTTTAATTTTCAAAACTGAGTCCAAACTCCAGGCGCTTCATCCAGCCGATCTTGGCTGGGTTATGCTACTTCTTGACGCTTTTCCCTGGAGAAAATTTTTAAGAATTCAAAACTTAATGCCAAACATCCAGGCGCTTCATCTAGCCAATCTTGGCCGTGAAAGGTGCTACTTCTGGACTCTTTTCCATTCAACCCCTGCCACCCTGGAGGAAATTTTTAAATTTTCAAAACCTGAGTCCAGATATCCAGGCGCTTCATCCAGCCGATCTTGGCTGGGTTAAGTGCTACTTCTTGACGCTTTTCCACTCACCATGGTAACCCTGAGAAAATTTTTAAGAATTCAAAACTTAATGCCAAACATCCAGGCGCTTCATCTAGCCAATCTTGGCCGTGAAAGGTGCTACTTCTTGACTCTTTCCACCATTCAACCCTGCTGCCACCCTGGAGGAAATTTTTTAATTTCAAAGCGAAAGTCCAATACGCCTAGGCGCTTCATCCAGCCGATCTTGGCTGGGTTATGCTACTTCTTGACGCTTTTCCACTGACCATGGTAACCCTGGAGAAAATTTTTAAGAATTCAAAACTTAATGCCAAACATCCAGGCGCTTCATCTAGCCAATCTTGGCCGTGAAAGGTGCTACTTCTTGACTCTTTTTCCATTCAACCCCTGCCACCCTGGAGGAAATTTTTTAATTTTCAAAACCTGAGTCCAGATATCCAGGCGCTTCATCCAGCCGATCTTGGCTGCTAAGTGCTACTTCTGACGCTTTTCCACTCACCATGGTAACCCTGGAGAAAAAAATTTTTAAGAATTCAAAACTTAATGCCAAACATCCAGGCGCTTCATCTAGCCAATCTTGGCCGTGAAAGGTGCTACTTCTTGACTCTTTTCCATTCAACCCCCTGCCACCCTGGAGGAAATTTTTTTTCAATTTTCAAAGCTGAAAGTCCAAACGCCCAGGCGCTTCATCCAGCCGATCTTGGCTGGGTTAAGTGCTACTTGGACGCTTTTCCACTCACCATGGTAACCCTGGAGAAAATTTTTAAAGAATTCAAAACTTAATGCCAAACATCCAGGCGCTTCATCTAGCCAATCTTGGCCGTGAAAGGTGCTACTTCTTGACTCTTTTTCCATTCAACCCCTGCCACCCTGGAGGAAATTTTTTAATTTTCAAAACCTGAGTCCAAATATCCAGGCGCTTCATCCAGCCGATCTTGGCTGGGTTAAGTGCTACTTCTGACGCTTTTCCACTCACCATGGTAACCCTGGAGAAAATTTTTAAGAATTCAAAACTTAATGCCAAACATCCAGGCGCTTCATCTAGCCAATCTTGGCCGTGAAAGGTGCTACTTCTTGACTCTTTTCCATTCAACCCCTGCCACCCTGGAGGAAATTTTTTAATTTCAAAACCTGAGTCCAGATATCTAGGCGCTTCATCCAGCCGATCTTGGCTGGGTTAAGCTACTTCTTGACGCTTTTCCACTCGACCATGGTAACCCTGGAGAAAATTTTTAAGAATTCAAAACTTAATGCCAAACATCCAGGCGCTTCATCTAGCCAATCTTGGCCGTGAAAGGTGCTACTTCTGACTCTTTTCCATTCAACCCTGCCACCCTGGAGGAAATTTTTTAATTTTCAAAACCTGAGTCCAGATATCCAGGCGCTTCATCCAGCCGATCTTGGCTGGGTTATGCTACTTCTGACGCTTTTCCACTCGACCATGGTAACCCTGGAGAAAATTTTTAAGAATTCAAAACTTAATGCCAAACATCCAGGCGCTTCATCTAGCCAATCTTGGCCGTGAAAGGTGCTACTTCTTGACTCTTTTCCATTCAACCCCTGCCACCCTGGAGGAAATTTTTTAATTTTCAAAACCTGAGTCCAAATATCCAGGCGCTTCATCCAGCCGATCTTGGCTGGGTTAAGTGCTACTTCTGACGCTTTTCCACTCACCATGGTAACCCTGGAGAAAATTTTTTTAAGAATTCAAAACTTAATGCCAAACATCCAGGCGCTTCATCTAGCCAATCTTGGCCGTGAAAGGTGCTACTTCTTGACTCTTTTCCATTCAACCCTGCCACCCTGGAGGAAATTTTTTAATTTTCAAAACCTGAGTCCAGATATCCAGGCGCTTCATCCAGCCGATCTTGGCTGCTATGCTACTTCTGACGCTTTTCCACTCACCATGGTAACCCTGGAGAAAATTTTTAAGAATTCAAAACTTAATGCCAAACATCCAGGCGCTTCATCTAGCCAATCTTGGCCGTGAAAAGGTGCTACTTCTTGACTCTTTTTCCATTCAACCCTGCCACCCTGGAGGAAATTTTTTAATTTTCAAAACCTGAGTCCAAACGCCCAGGCGCTTCATCCAGCCGATCTTGGCTGGGTTATGCTACTTCTTGACGCTTTTCCACTCACCATGGTAACCCTGGAGAAAATTTTTAAGAATTCAAAACTTAATGCCAAACATCCAGGCGCTTCATCTAGCCAATCTTGGCCGTGAAAGGTGCTACTTCTTGACTCTTTTCCATTCAACCCTGCCACCCTGGAGGAAATTTTTTAATTTTCAAAGCTGAAGTCCAAACGCCCAGGCGCTTCATCCAGCCGATCTTGGCTGGGTTAAGTGCTACTTCTGACGCTTTTCCACTCACCATGGTAACCCTGGAGAAAATTTTTAAGAATTCAAAACTTAATGCCAAACATCCAGGCGCTTCATCTAGCCAATCTTGGCCGTGAAAGGTGCTACTTCTGACTCTTTTCCACTCAACCCCTGCCACCCTGGAGGAAATTTTTAATTTTCAAAACCTGAAAGTCCAAACGCCCAGGCGCTTCATCCAGCCGATCTTGGCTGGGTTAAGTGCTACTTCTGACGCTTTTCCACTCACCATGGTAACCCTGGAGAAAATTTTTAAAGATTCAAAACTTAATGCCAAACATCCAGGCGCTTCATCTAGCCAATCTTGGCCGTGAAGGTGCTACTTCTGACTCTTTTTCCACTCAACCCCTGCCACCCTGGAGAAAATTTTTAATTTTCAAAAACTTAATCCAAACATCCAGGCGCTTCATCCAGCCGATCTTGGCTGTTAAGTGCTACTTCTGACGCTTTTCCACTCACCATGGTAACACTCCTGGAGAAAATTTTTAAGAATTCAAAACTTAATGCCAAACATCCAGGCGCTTCATCTAGCCAATCTTGGCCGTGAAAGGTGCTACTTCTGGACTCTTTTCCACAAAACAACCAAACTGCCACCCTGGAGGAAATTTTAATTTTTCAAACCCTGAGTCCAGATATCAAGGCGCTTCATCCAGCCGATCTTGATCTGGGCTGGGTTATGCTACTTCTGACGCTTTTCCACTCACCATGGTAACCCTGGAGAAAATTTTTAAGAATTCAAAACTTAATGCCAAACATCCAGGCGCTTCATCTAGCCAATCTTGGCCGTGGTGCTACTTCTGACTCTTTTTCCATTCAACCCCTGCCACCCTGGAGGAAATTTTTTAATTTTCAAAGCCTGAGTCCAGATATCCAGGCGCTTCATCCAGCCGATCTTGGCTGGGTTAAGTGCTACTTCTGACGCTTTTCCACTCACCATGGTAACCCTGAGAAAATTTTTAAGAATTCAAAACTTAATGCCAAACATCCAGGCTTCATCTAGCCAATCTTGGCCGTGAAAGGTGCTACTTCTTGACTCTTTTCCATTCAACCCCTGCCACCTGGAGGAAATTTTTAATTTTCAAAACCTGAAAGTCCAAATATCTAGGCGCTTCATCCAGCCGATCTTGGCTGGGTTATGCTACTTCTGACGCTTTTTTTCACTCGACCATGGTAACCCTGGAGAAAATTTTTAAGAATTCAAAACTTAATGCCAAACATCCAGGCGCTTCATCTAGCCAATCTTGGCCGTGAAAGGTGCTACTTCTTGACTCTTTTCCATTCAACCCCTGCCACCCTGGAGGAAATTTTTTAAATTTTCAAAACCTGAGTCCAGATATCTAGGCGCTTCATCCAGCCGATCTTGGCTGGGTTAAGTGCTACTTCTGACGCTTTTCCACTCACCATGGTAACCCTGGAGAAAATTTTTAAGAATTCAAAACTTAATGCCAAACATCCAGGCGCTTCATCTAGCCAATCTTGGCCGTGAAAAGGTGCTACTTCTTGACTCTTTCCATTCAACCCCTGCCACCCTGGAGGAAATTTTTTAATTTTCAAAAACCTGAGTCCAAACGCCCAGGCGCTTCATCCAGCCGATCTTGGCTGGGTTAAGTGCTACTTCTTGACGCTTTTCCACTCACCCATGGTAACTCTGGAGAAAATTTTTAAGAATTCAAAACTTAATGCCAAACATCCAGGCGCTTCATCTAGCCAATCTTGGCCGTGAAAGGTGCTACTTCTGACTCTTTCCATTCAACCCTGCCACCCTGAGGAAATTTTTTAATTTTCAAAACTGAGTCCAAATATCCCAGGCGCTTCATCCAGCCGATCTTGGCTGGGTTATGCTACTTGGACGCTTTTCCACTCACCATGGTAACCCTGAGAAAATTTTTTTCAAGAATTCAAAACTTAATGCCAAACATCCAGGCGCTTCATCTAGCCAATCTTGGCCGTGAAAGGTGCTACTTCTGACTCTTTCCATTCAACCCCTGCCACCCTGGAGGAAATTTTTTTAATTTTCAAAACCTGAGTCCAGATATCCAGGCGCTTCATCCAGCCGATCTTGGCTGGGTTATGCTACTTCTGACGCTTTTCCACTCCACCATGGTAACCCTGGAGAAAAATTTTTAAGAATTCAAAACTTAATGCCAAACATCCAGGCGCTTCATCTAGCCAATCTTGGCCGTGAAAGGTGCTACTTCTGACTCTTTTCCACTCAACCCCTGCCACCCTGGAGGAAATTTTTTAATTTTCAAAGCCTGAGTCCAAATATCCAGGCGCTTCATCCAGCCGATCTTGGCTGGGTTAAGTGCTACTTCTGACGCTTTTCCACTCACCATGGTAACCCTGGAGAAAATTTTTTAAGAATTCAAAACTTAATGCCAAACATCCAGGCGCTTCATCTAGCCAATCTTGGCCGTGAAAGGTGCTACTTCTTGACTCTTTTCCATTCAACCCCTGCCACCCTGGAGGAAATTTTTTAATTTTCAAAACCTGAGTCCAAATATCCAGGCGCTTCATCCAGCCGATCTTGGCTGGGTTAAGTGCTACTTCTTGACGCTTTTCCACTCACCATGGTAACCCTGGAGAAAATTTTTAAGAATTCAAAACTTAATGCCAAACATCCAGGCGCTTCATCTAGCCAATCTTGGCCGTGAAAGGTGCTACTTCTTGACTCTTTTCCATTCAACCCCTGCCACCCTGGAGGAAATTTTTTAATTTTCAAAACCTGAGTCCAAATATCCAGGCGCTTCATCCAGCCGATCTTGGCTGGGTTATGCTACTTCTGACGCTTTTCCACTCACCATGGTAACCCTGGAGAAAATTTTTAAGAATTCAAAACTTAATGCCAAACATCCAGGCGCTTCATCTAGCCAATCTTGGCCGTGAAAGGTGCTACTTCTGACTCTTTTCCATTCAACCCCTGCCACCCTGGAGGAAATTTTTTAATTTCAAAACCTGAGTCCAAATATCTAGGCGCTTCATCCAGCCGATCTTGGCTGGGTTAAGTGCTACTTCTGGACGCTTTTCCACTCACCATGGTAACCCTGGAGAAAATTTTTAAGAATTCAAAACTTAATGCCAAACATCCAGGCGCTCATCTAGCCAATCTTGGCCGTGAAAGGTGCTACTTGACTCTTTTTTCCATTCAACCCCTGCCACCCTGGAGGAAATTTTTTAATTTTCAAAGCCTGAGTCCAAATATCTAGGCGCTTCATCCAGCCGATCTTGGCTGGGTTATGCTACTTCTGGACGCTTTTCCACTCACCATGGTAACCCTGAGAGAAAATTTTTAAGAATTCAAAACTTAATGCCAAACATCCAGGCGCTTCATCTAGCCAATCTTGGCCGTGAAAGGTGCTACTTCTTGACTCTTTTCCATTCAACCCCTGCCACCCTGGAGGAAATTTTTTAATTTTCAAAACCTGAGTCCAGATATCCAGGCGCTTCATCCAGCCGATCTTGGCTGGGTTAAGTGCTACTTCTTGACGCTTTTCCACTCTCACCATGGTAACCCTGGAGAAAATTTTTAAGAATTCAAAACTTAATGCCAAACATCCAGGCGCTTCATCTAGCCAATCTTGGCCGTGAAAGGTGCTACTTCTTGACTCTTTTCCATTCAACCCCTGCCACCCTGGAGGAAATTTTTTAATTTTCAAAACCTGAGTCCAAATATCCAGGCGCTTCATCCAGCCGATCTTGGCTGGGTTATGCTACTTCTGACGCTTTTCCACTCACCATGGTAACCCTGGAGAAAATTTTTTAAGAATTCAAAACTTAATGCCAAACATCCAGGCGCTTCATCTATCTAGCCAATCTTGGCCGTGAAAGGTGCTACTTCTGACTCTTTTCCATTCAACCCTGCCACCCTGGAGGAAATTTTTTAATTTTCAAAACCTGAGTCCAAATATCTAGGCGCTTCATCCAGCCGATCTTGGCTGGGTTATGCTACTTCTGGACGCTTTTCCACTCACCATGGTAACCCTGGAGAAAATTTTTTAAGAATTCAAAACTTAATGCCAAACATCCAGGCGCTTCATCTAGCCAATCTTGGCCGTGAAAGGTGCTACTTCTTGACTCTTTTTCCACTCAACCCCTGCCACCCTGGAGGAAATTTTTTAATTTTCAAAAAGCTGAGTCCAAATATCAGGCGCTCATCCAGCCGATCTTGGCTGGGTTAAGTGCTACTTCTGACGCTTTTCCACTCTGACCATGGTAACCCTGGAGAAAATTTTTAAGAATTCAAAACTTAATGCCAAACATCCAGGCGCTTCATCTAGCCAATCTGGCCTGAAAGAAAGGTGCTACTTCTGACTCTTTTCCATTCAACCCCTGCCACCCTGGAGGAAATTTTTTAATTTTCAAAACCTGAGTCCAAACGCCCAGGCGCTTCATCCAGCCGATCTTGGCTGGGTTATGTGCTACTTCTGACGCTTTTCCACTCACTCATGGTAACCCTGGAGAAAATTTTTAAGAATTCAAAACTTAATGCCAAACATCCAGGCGCTTCATCTAGCCAATCTTGGCCGTGAAAGGTGCTACTTCTTGACTCTTTTCCATTCAACCCTGCCACCCTGGAGGAAATTTTTTAATTTCAAAACCTGAGTCCAAACGTCCAGGCGCTTCATCCAGCCGATCTTGGCTGGGTTAAGTGCTACTTCTGACGCTTTTCCACTCTCACCACCATGGTAACCCTGGAGAAAATTTTTTAAGAATTCAAAACTTAATGCCAAACATCCAGGCTTCATCTAGCCAATCTTGGCCGTGAAAGGTGCTACTTCTTGACTCTTTTTCCATTCAACCCCCCACCACCCTGGAGGAAATTTTTTAATTTTCAAAACCTGAGTCCAGATATCTAGGCGCTTCATCCAGCCGATCTTGGCTGGGTTAAGTGCTACTTCTGACGCTTTTCCACTCACCATGGTAACCCTGGAGAAAATTTTTAAGAATTCAAAACTTAATGCCAAACATCCAGGCGCTTCATCTAGCCAATCTTGGCCGTGAAAGGTGCTACTTCTTGACTCTTTTTCCATTCAACCCTGCCACCCTGGAGGAAATTTTTAATTTTCAAAACCTGAGTCCAAACGTCCAGGCGCTTCATCCAGCCGATCTTGGCTGGGTTAAGTGCTACTTCTGACGCTTTTCCACTCAACCATGGTAACCCTGGAGAAAATTTTTAAGAATTCAAAACTTAATGCCAAACATCCAGGCGCTTCATCTAGCCAATCTTGGCCGTGAAAAGTGCTACTTCTTGACTCTTTTCCATTCAACCCCTGCCACCCTGGAGGAAATTTTTTAATTTTCAAAAACCTGAGTCCAAACGCCCAGGCGCTTCATCCAGCCGATCTTGGCTGGGTTATGCTACTTCTGACGCTTTTCCACTCACCCATGGTAACCCTGGAGAAAATTTTTAAGAATTCAAAACTTAATGCCAAACATCCAGGCGCTTCATCTAGCCAATCTTGGCCGTGAAAGGTGCTACTTCTTGACTCTTTTCCATTCAACCCCTGCCACCCTGGAGGAAATTTTTAATTTTTCAAAACTGAGTCCAAACGTCTAGGCGCTTCATCCAGCCGATCTTGGCTGGGTTAAGCTACTTCTGACGCTTTTCCACTCACCATGGTAACCCTGGAGAAAATTTTTAAGAATTCAAAACTTAATGCCAAACATCCAGGCTTCATCTAGCCAATCTTGGCCGTGAAAGGTGCTACTTCTTGACTCTTTTCCATTCAACCCTGCCACCCTGGAGGAAATTTTTTAATTTTCAAAGCTGAGTCCAAATATCCAGGCGCTTCATCCAGCCGATCTTGGCTGGGTTAAGTGCTACTTCTTGACGCTTTTCCACTCACCACCATGGTAACCCTGGAGAAAATTTTTAGAATTCAAAACTTAATGCCAAACATCCAGGCGCTTCATCTAGCCAATCTTGGCCGTGAAAGGTGCTACTTCTTGACTCTTTTCCATTCAACCCCTGCCACCCTGGAGGAAATTTTTTAATTTTCAAAGCCTGAGTCCAGATATCCAGGCGCTTCATCCAGCCGATCTTGGCTGGGTTAAGTGCTACTTCTTGACGCTTTTCCACTCGACCATGGTAACCCTGGAGAAAATTTTTAAGAATTCAAAACTTAATGCCAAACATCCAGGCGCTTCATCTAGCCAATCTTGGCCGTGAAAGGTGCTACTTCTGACTCTTTCCATTCAACCCCTGCCACCCTGGAGGAAATTTTTTAATTTTCAAAACCTGAGTCCAAATATCCAGGCGCTTCATCCAGCCGATCTTGGCTGGGTTAAGTGCTACTTCTGACGTCCACTCACCATGGTAACCCTGGAGAAAATTTTTAAGAATTCAAAACTTAATGCCAAACATCCAGGCGCTTCATCTAGCCAATCTTGGCCGTGAAAGGTGCTACTTCTGACTCTTTTCCATTCAACCCCTGCCACCCTGGAGGAAATTTTTTAATTTTCAAAGCCTGAGTCCAGACGCCCAGGCGCTTCATCCAGCCGATCTTGGCTGGGTTAAGTGCTACTTCTGACGCTTTTCCACTCACCATGGTAACCCTGGAGAAAATTTTTAAGAATTCAAAACTTAATGCCAAACATCCAGGCGCTTCATCTAGCCAATCTCTTGGCCGTGAAAGGTGCTACTTCTTGACTCTTTTTTCCATTCAACCCTGCCACCCTGGAGGAAATTTTTTAATTTTCAAACCTGAGTCCAAACGTCCAGGCGCTTCATCCAGCCGATCTTGGCTGGGTTAAGTGCTACTTCTGACGCTTTTCCACTCGACCATGGTAACCCTGGAGAAAATTTTTAAGAATTCAAAACTTAATGCCAAACATCCAGGCGCTTCATCTAGCCAATCTTGGCCGTGAAAGGTGCTACTTCTTGACTCTTTTCCATTCAACCCCTGCCACCCTGGAGGAAATTTTTTAATTTTCAAAACCTGAGTCCAGATATCCAGGCGCTTCATCCAGCCGATCTTGGCTGGGTTATGCTACTTCTTGACGCTTTTCCACTCACCATGGTAACCCTGGAGAAAATTTTTAAGAATTCAAAACTTAATGCCAAACATCCAGGCTTCATCTAGCCAATCTTGGCCGTGAAAGGTGCTACTTCTGGACTCTTTTCCATTCAACCCCTGCCACCCTGGAGGAAATTTTTAAATTTTCAAAGCCTGAGTCCAAACGCCCAGGCGCTTCATCCAGCCGATCTTGGCTGGGTTAAGTGCTACTTCTGACGCTTTTCCACTCACCATGGTAACCCTGGAGAAAATTTTTTAAGAATTCAAAACTTAATGCCAAACATCCAGGCGCTTCATCTAGCCAATCTTGGCCGTGAAAGGTGCTACTTCTTGACTCTTTTCCATTCAACCCTGCCACCCTGAGGAAATTTTTTAATTTTCAAAGCTGAGTCCAAATATCCAGGCGCTTCATCCAGCCGATCTTGGCTGGGTTATGCTACTTCTTGACGCTTTTCCACTCGACCATGGTAACCCTGGAGAAAAATTTTTAAGAATTCAAAACTTAATGCCAAACATCCAGGCGCTTCATCTAGCCAATCTTGGCCGTGAAAGGTGCTACTTCTTGACTCTTTTCCATTCAACCCCTGCCACCCTGGAGGAAATTTTTTAATTTTCAAAGCTGAGTCCAAACGCCCAGGCGCTTCATCCAGCCGATCTTGGCTGGGTTATGCTACTTCTGACGCTTTTCCACTCACCCATGGTAACCCTGGAGAAAATTTTTTAAGAATTCAAAACTTAATGCCAAACATCCAGGCGCTTCATCTAGCCAATCTTGGCCGTGAAAGGTGCTACTTCTGACTCTTTCCACTCAACCCCTGCCACCCTGGAGGAAATTTTTTTTTAATTTCAAAACCTGAGTCCAGATATCTAGGCGCTTCATCCAGCCGATCTTGGCTGGGTTAAGTGCTACTTCTGACGCTTTTCCACTCACCATCATGGTAACCCTGGAGAAAATTTTAAGAATTCAAAACTTAATGCCAAACATCCAGGCGCTTCATCTAGCCAATCTTGGCCGTGAAAGGTGCTACTTCTGACTCTTTTCCATTCAACCCCTGCCACCCTGGAGGAAATTTTTTAATTTTCAAAACCTGAGTCCAGATATCCAGGCGCTTCATCCAGCCGATCTTGGCTGGGTTAAGTGCTACTTCTGACGCTTTTCCACTCGACCATGGTAACCCTGGAGAGAAAATTTTTAAGAATTCAAAACTTAATGCCAAACATCCAGGCGCTTCATCTAGCCAATCTTGGCCGTGAAAGGTGCTACTTCTTGACTCTTTTCCACTCAACCCTGCCACCCTGGAGGAAATTTTTTAATTTTCAAAGCCTGAGTCCAAATATCCAGGCGCTTCATCCAGCCGATCTTGGCTGGGTTATGCTACTTCTTGACGCTTTTCCACTCACCATGGTAACCCTGGAGAAAATTTTTAAGAATTCAAAACTTAATGCCAAACATCCAGGCGCTTCATCTAGCCAATCTTGGCCGTGAAAGGTGCTACTTCTTGACTCTTTTCCATTCAACCCTGCCACCCTGGAGGAAATTTTTTAATTTTCAAAGCCTGAGTCCAAATATCCAGGCGCTTCATCATCCAGCCGATCTTGGCTGGGTTAAGTGCTACTTCTGACGCTTTTCCACTCACCATGGTAACCCTGGAGAAAAAATTTTAAGAATTCAAAACTTAATGCCAAACATCCAGGCGCTTCATCTAGCCAATCTTGGCCGTGAAAGGTGCTACTTCTTGACTCTTTCCATTCAACCCCTGCCACCCTGGAGGAAATTTTTTAATTTTCAAAGCCTGAGTCCAGATATCCAGGCGCTTCATCCAGCCGATCTTGGCTGGGTTAAGTGCTACTTCTGACGCTTTTCCACTCACCATGGTAACCCTGGAGAAAATTTTTAAGAATTCAAAACTTAATGCCAAACATCCAGGCGCTTCATCTAGCCAATCTTGGCCGTGAAAGGTGCTACTTCTTGACTCTTTTCCATTCAACCCCTGCCACCCTGGAGGAAATTTTTTTAATTTTCAAAACCTGAGTCCAAATATCCAGGCGCTTCATCCAGCCGATCTTGGCTGGGTTAAGTGCTACTTCTTGACGCTTTTCCCACTCGACCATGGTAACCCTGGAGAAAATTTTTAAGAATTCAAAACTTAATGCCAAACATCCAGGCGCTTCATCTAGCCAATCTTGGCCGTGAAAGGTGCTACTTCTGACTCTTTTCCATTCAACCCCTGCCACCCTGGAGGAAATTTTTTAATTTTCAAAGCCTGAGTCCAGATATCCAGGCGCTTCATCCAGCCGATCTTGGCTGGGTTATGCTACTTACTTCTTGGACGCTTTTCCACTCGACCATGGTAACCCTGGAGAAAATTTTTAAGAATTCAAAACTTAATGCCAAACATCCAGGCGCTTCATCTAGCCAATCTTGGCCGTGAAAGGTGCTACTTCTGACTCTTTTCCATTCAACCCCTGCCACCCTGGAGGAAATTTTTTAATTTTCAAAACCTGAGTCCAAATATCCAGGCGCTTCATCCAGCCGATCTTGGCTGGGTTATGCTACTTCTGACGCTTTTCCACTCACCATGGTAACTCTGGAGAAAATTTTTAAGAATTCAAAACTTAATGCCAAACATCCAGGCGCTTCATCTAGCCAATCTTGGCCGTGAAAGGTGCTACTTCTGACTCTTTTCCATTCAACCCCTGCCACCCTGGAGGAAATTTTTTAATTTTCAAAGCCTGAAAGTCCAAACGCCCAGGCGCTTCATCCAGCCGATCTTGGCTGGGTTAAGTGCTACTTCTTGACGCTTTTCCACTCACCATGGTAACCCTGGAGAAAATTTTTAAGAATTCAAAACTTAATGCCAAACATCCAGGCGCTTCATCTAGCCAATCTTGGCCGTGAAAGGTGCTACTTCTTGACTCTTTTCCATTCAACCCTGCCACCCTGGAGGAAATTTTTTAATTTTCAAAACCTGAGTCCAAATATCCAGGCGCTTCATCCAGCCGATCTTGGCTGGGTTAGTGCTACTTCTGACGCTTTTCCACTCACCATGGTAACCCTGGAGAAAATTTTTAAGAATTCAAAACTTAATGCCAAACATCCAGGCGCTTCATCTAGCCAATCTTGGCCGTGAAAGGTGCTACTTCTTGACTCTTTTCCATTCAACCCTGCCACCCTGGAGGAAATTTTTTAATTTTTCAAAACCTGAGTCCAATATCTAGGCGCGCTCATCCAGCCGATCTTGGCTGGGTTAGTGCTACTTCTGACGCTTTTCCACTCACCATGGTAACCCTGGAGAAAATTTTTAAGAATTCAAAACTTAATGCCAAACATCCAGGCTTCATCTAGCTAATCTTGGCCGTGAAAGGTGCTACTTCTTGACTCTTTCCATTCAACCCCTGCCACCCTGGAGGAAATTTTTTAAATTTTCAAAACCTGAGTCCAAACGCCCAGGCGCTTCATCCAGCCGATCTTGGCTGGGTTAAGTGCTACTTCTGACGCTTTTCCACTCGACCATGGTAACCCTGGAGAAAATTTTTAAGAATTCAAAACTTAATGCCAAACATCCAGGCGCTTCATCTAGCCAATCTTGGCCGTGAAAGGTGCTACTTCTTGACTCTTTTCCATTCAACCCCTGCCACCCTGGAGGAAATTTTTTAATTTTCAAAACCTGAGTCCAGATATCCAGGCGCTTCATCCAGCCGATCTTGGCTGGGTTATGCTACTTCTTGACGCTTTTCCACTCACCATGGGTAACCCTGGAGAAAATTTTTAAGAATTCAAAACTTAATGCCAAACATCCAGGCTTCATCTAGCCAATCTTGGCCGTGAAAGGTGCTACTTCTGACTCTTTTCCATTCAACCCTGCCACCCTGGAGGAAATTTTTAATTTTCAAAACCTGAGTCCAGATATCTAGGCGCTTCATCCAGCCGATCTTGGCTGGGTTAAGTGCTACTTCTGACGCTTTTCCACTCACCATGGTAACCCTGGAGAAAATTTTTAAGAATTCAAAACTTAATGCCAAACATCCAGGCGCTTCATCTAGCCAATCTTGGCCGTGAAAGGTGCTACTTCTTGACTCTTTTCCATTCAACCCCTGCCACCCTGGAGGAAATTTTTTAATTTTCAAAACCTGAGTCCAGATATCCAGGCGCTTCATCCAGCCGATCTTGGCTGGGTTATGCTACTTCTGACGCTTTTCCACTCACCATGGTAACCCTGGAGAAAATTTTTAAGAATTCAAAACTTAATGCCAAACATCCAGGCGCTTCATCTAGCCAATCTTGGCCGTGAAAGGTGCTACTTCTTGACTCTTTCCATTCAACCCTGCCACCCTGGAGGAAATTTTTTTTTTTTTTCAAAGCCTGAGTCCAAACGTCCAGGCGCTTCATCCAGCCGATCTTGGCTGGGTTAAGTGCTACTTCTTGACGCTTTTTTCCACTCACCATGGTAACCCTGAGAAAAATTTTTAAGAATTCAAAACTTAATGCCAAACATCCAGGCGCTTCATCTAGCCAATCTTGGCCGTGAAAGGTGCTACTTCTGGACTCTTTTCCATTCAACCCCTGCCACCCTGGAGGAAATTTTTTTAATTTTCAAAACCTGAGTCCAGATATCTAGGCGCTTCATCCAGCCGATCTTGGCTGGGTTATGCTACTTCTGACGCTTTTCCACTCGACCATGGTAACCCTGGAGAAAATTTTTAAGAATTCAAAACTTAATGCCAAACATCCAGGCGCTTCATCTAGCCAATCTTGGCCGTGAAAGGTGCTACTTCTTGACTCTTTTTCCATTCAACCCCTGCCACCCTGGAGGAAATTTTTTAATTTTCAAAACCTGAGTCCAGATATCTAGGCGCTTCATCCAGCCGATCTTGGCTGGGTTAAGTGCTACTTCTGACGCTTTTCCACTCCACCATGGTAACCCTGGAGAAAATTTTTAAGAATTCAAAACTTAATGCCAAACATCCAGGCGCTTCATCTAGCCAATCTTGGCCGTGAAAGGTGCTACTTCTTGACTCTTTTCCATTCAACCCTGCCACCCTGGAGGAAATTTTTTAATTTTCAAAACCTGAAAGTCCAAACGCCCAGGCGCTTCATCCAGCCGATCTTGGCTGGGTTAAGTGCTACTTCTTGACGCTTTTCCACTCGACCATGGTAACCCTGGAGAAAATTTTTAAGAATTCAAAACTTAATGCCAAACATCCAGGCGCTTCATCTAGCCAATCTTGGCCGTGAAAGGTGCTACTTCTTGACTCTTTTCCATTCAACCCCTGCCACCCTGGAGGAAATTTTTTAATTTTCAAAACCTGAGTCCAAACGCCCAGGCGCTTCATCCAGCCGATCTTGGCTGGGTTAAGTGCTACTTCTTGACGCTTTTCCACTCGACCATGGTAACCCTGGAGAAAATTTTTAAGAATTCAAAACTTAATGCCAAACATCCAGGCGCTTCATCTAGCCAATCTTGGCCGTGAAAGGTGCTACTTCTTGACTCTTTTCCATTCAACCCCTGCCACCCTGGAGGAAATTTTTTTAATTTTCAAAAAACTGAGTCCAAACGTCCAGGCGCTTCATCCAGCCGATCTTGGCTGGGTTAAGTGCTACTTCTTGACGCTTTTCCACTCACCATGGTAACCCTGGAGAAAATTTTTTAAGAATTCAAAACTTAATGCCAAACATCCAGGCGCTTCATCTAGCCAATCTTGGCCGTGAAAGGTGCTACTTCTTGACTCTTTTCCATTCAACCCCTGCCACCCTGGAGGAAATTTTTTAATTTTCAAAGCCTGAGTCCAGATATCCAGGCGCTTCATCCAGCCGATCTTGGCTGGGTTAAGTGCTACTTCTTGACGCTTTTCCACTCACCATGGTAACCCTGGAGAAAATTTTTAAGAATTCAAAACTTAATGCCAAACATCCAGGCGCTTCATCTAGCCAATCTTGGCCGTGAAAGGTGCTACTTCTGACTCTTTTCCATTCAACCCCTGCCACCCTGGAGGAAATTTTTTTAATTTTCAAAACTGAGTCCAAATATCCAGGCGCTTCATCCAGCCGATCTTGGCTGGGTTAAGTGCTACTTCTGACGCTTTTCCACTCACCATGGTAACCCTGGAGAAAATTTTAAGAATTCAAAACTTAATGCCAAACATCCAGGCGCTTCATCTAGCCAATCTTGGCCGTGAAAGGTGCTACTTCTTGACTCTTTTTCCATTCAACCCCTGCCACCCTGGAGGAAATTTTTTAAATTTTCAAAACCTGAGTCCAAACGCCCAGGCGCTTCATCCAGCCGATCTTGGCTGGGTTAAGTGCTACTTCTTGACGCTTTTCCACTCACCATGGTAACCCTGGAGAAAATTTTTAAGAATTCAAAACTTAATGCCAAACATCCAGGCTTCATCTAGCCAATCTTGGCCGTGAAAGGTGCTACTTCTTGACTCTTTTCCATTCAACCCCTGCCACCCTGGAGGAAATTTTTTAATTTTCAAAACCTGAGTCCAGATATCCAGGCGCTTCATCCAGCCGATCTTGGCTGGGTTAAGTGCTACTTCTGACGCTTTTCCCACTCACCATGGTAACCCTGGAGAAAATTTTTAAGAATTCAAAACTTAATGCCAAACATCCAGGCTTCATCTAGCCAATCTTGGCCGTGAAAGGTGCTACTTCTTGACTCTTTTCCATTCAACCCTGCCACCCCTGGAGGAAATTTTTTAATTTCAAAACCTGAGTCCAAACGCCCAGGCGCTTCATCCAGCCGATCTTGGCTGGGTTAAGTGCTACTTCTGACGCTTTTCCACTCGACCATGGTAACCCTGGAGAAAATTTTTAAGAATTCAAAACTTAATGCCAAACATCCAGGCGCTTCATCTAGCCAATCTTGGCCGTGAAAGGTGCTACTTCTTGACTCTTTTCCATTCAACCCCTGCCACCCTGGAGGAAATTTTTTAATTTTCAAAGCCTGAGTCCAAATATCCAGGCGCTTCATCCAGCCGATCTTGGCTGGGTTAGTGCTACTTCTGACGCTTTTCCACTCGACCATGGTAACCCTGGAGAAAATTTTTAAGAATTCAAAACTTAATGCCAAACATCCAGGCGCTCATCTAGCCAATCTTGGCCGTGAAAGGTGCTACTTCTGACTCTTTTCCATTCAACCCCTGCCACCCTGGAGGAAATTTTTTAATTTTCAAAAGCTGAAGTCCAAACGCCCAGGCGCTTCATCCAGCCGATCTTGGCTGGGTTATGCTACTTCTGACGCTTTTCCACTCGACCATGGTAACCCTGGAGAAAATTTTTAAGAATTCAAAACTTAATGCCAAACATCCAGGCGCTTCATCTAGCCAATCTTGGCCGTGAAAGGTGCTACTTCTTGACTCTTTTCCATTCAACCCCTGCCACCCTGGAGGAAATTTTTTAATTTTCAAAGCCTGAGTCCAAATATCCAGGCGCTTCATCCAGCCGATCTTGGCTGGGTTAAGTGCTACTTCTGACGCTTTTCCACTCGACCATGGTAACCCTGGAGAAAATTTTTAAGAATTCAAAACTTAATGCCAAACATCCAGGCGCTTCATCTAGCCAATCTTGGCCGTGAAAGGTGCTACTTCTGACTCTTTTCATTCAACCCCTGCCACCCTGGAGGAAATTTTTTAATTTTCAAAACTGAGTCCAGATATCTAGGCGCTTCATCCAGCCGATCTTGGCTGGGTTATGTGCTACTTCTTCTGACGCTTTTCCACTCGACCATGGTAACCCTGGAGAAAATTTTTAAGAATTCAAAACTTAATGCCAAACATCCAGGCGCTTCATCTAGCCAATCTTGGCCGTGAAAGGTGCTACTTCTTGACTCTTTTCCATTCAACCCCTGCCACCCTGGAGGAAATTTTTAATTTTCAAAACCTGAGTCCAGATATCCAGGCGCTTCATCCAGCCGATCTTGGCTGGGTTATGCTACTTCTGACGCTTTTCCACTCACCATGGTAACCCTGGAGAAAATTTTTAAGAATTCAAAACTTAATGCCAAACATCCAGGCGCTTCATCTAGCCAATCTTGGCCGTGAAAGGTGCTACTTCTTGACTCTTTTCCATTCAACCCCTGCCACCCTGGAGGAAATTTTTTTTTATTTTCAAAGCTGAAAGTCCAAACGCCCAGGCGCTTCATCCAGCCGATCTTGGCTGGGTTAAGTGCTACTTCTGACGCGCTTTTCCACTCACCATGGTAACCCTGGAGAAAATTTTTAAGAATTCAAAACTTAATGCCAAACATCCAGGCGCTTCATCTAGCCAATCTTGGCCGTGAAAGGTGCTACTTCTGACTCTTTTTCCATTCAACCCCTGCCACCCTGGAGGAAATTTTTTTAAAAGCCTTTTCAAAGCTGAGTCCAAATATCCAGGCGCTTCATCCAGCCGATCTTGGCTGGGTTAAGTGCTACTTCTGACGCTTTTCCACTCACCATGGTAACTCTGGAGAAAATTTTTAAGAATTCAAAACTTAATGCCAAACATCCAGGCGCTTCATCTAGCCAATCTTGGCCGTGAAAGGTGCTACTTCTGACTCTTTTCCATTCAACCCCTGCCACCCTGGAGGAAATTTTTATTTTCAAAGCCTGAGTCCAAATATCCAGGCGCTTCATCCAGCCGATCTTGGCTGGGTTAAGTGCTACTTCTTGACGCTTTTCCACTCACCATGGTAACCCTGGAGAAAATTTTTAAGAATTCAAAACTTAATGCCAAACATCCAGGCGCTTCATCTAGCCAATCTTGGCCGTGAAAGGTGCTACTTCTGACTCTTCTTTTCCACTCAACCCCTGCCACCCTGGAGGAAATTTTTAATTTTCAAAACCTGAGTCCAAACGCCCTAGGCGCTTCATCCAGCCGATCTTGGCTGGGTTAAGTGCTACTTCTGACGCTTTTCCACTCACCATGGTAACCCTGGAGAAAATTTTTAAGAATTCAAAACTTAATGCCAAACATCCAGGCGCTTCATCTAGCCAATCTTGGCCGTGAAAGGTGCTACTTCTGACTCTTTTCCATTCAACCCCTGCCACCCTGGAGGAAATTTTTTTAAATTTTCAAAGCCTGAGTCCAAATATCCAGGCGCTTCATCCAGCCGATCTTGGCTGGGTTATGCTACTTCTGACGCTTTTCCACTCACCATGGTAACCCTGGAGAAAATTTTTTAAGAATTCAAAACTTAATGCCAAACATCCAGGCTTCATCTAGCCAATCTTGGCCGTGAAAAGGTGCTACTTCTGACTCTTTTCCATTCAACCCTGCCACCCTGGAGGAAATTTTTAAATTTTCAAACCTGAGTCCAAACGTCCAGGCGCTTCATCCAGCCGATCTTGGCTGGGTTAAGTGCTACTTCTTGACGCTTTTCCCACTCTCACCATGGTAACCCCTGAGAAAATTTTTAAGAATTCAAAACTTAATGCCAAACATCCAGGCGCTTCATCTAGCCAATCTTGGCCGTGAAAGGTGCTACTTCTTGACTCTTTTCCATTCAACCCTGCCACCCTGGAGGAAATTTTTTAATTTTCAAAACCTGAGTCCAAACGCCCAGGCGCTTCATCCAGCCGATCTTGGCTGGGTTAAGTGCTACTTCTTGACGCTTTTCCACTCACCATGGTAACCCTGGAGAAAATTTTTAAGAATTCAAAACTTAATGCCAAACATCCAGGCGCTTCATCTAGCCAATCTTGGCCGTGAAAGGTGCTACTTCTGACTCTTTTTCCATTCAACCCCTGCCACCCTGGAGGAAATTTTTTAATTTTCAAAACCTGAGTCCAAACGCCTAGGCGCTTCATCCAGCCGATCTTGGCTGGGTTAAGTGCTACTTCTGACGCTTTTCCACTCACCATGGTAACCCTGGAGAAAATTTTTAAAGAATTCAAAACTTAATGCCAAACATCCAGGCGCATCTAGCCAATCTTGGCCGTGAAAGGTGCTACTTCTGACTCTTTTCCATTCAACCCCTGCCACCCTGGAGGAAATTTTTTTTTTTTCAAAACCTGAGTCCAAACGCCCAGGCGCTTCATCCAGCCGATCTTGGCTGGGTTAAGTGCTACTTCTTGACGCTTTTCCACTCACCATGGTAACCCTGGAGAAAATTTTTAAGAATTCAAAACTTAATGCCAAACATCCAGGCGCTTCATCTAGCCAATCTTGGCCGTGAAAGGTGCTACTTCTTGACTCTTTTTCCACTCAACCCTGCCACCCTGGAGGAAATTTTTTAATTTTTCAAAACCTGAGTCCAAACGCCCAGGCGCTTCATCCAGCCGATCTTGGCTGGGTTAAGTGCTACTTCTGACGCTTTTCCACTCACCATGGTAACCCTGAGAAAATTTTTAAGAATTCAAAACTTAATGCCAAACATCCAGGCGCTTCATCTAGCCAATCTTGGCCGTGAAAGGTGCTACTTCTTGACTCTTTTCCACTCAACCCTGCCACCCTGGAGGAAATTTTTTAATTTTCAAAGCCTGAAAGTCCAAATATCCAGGCGCTTCATCCAGCCGATCTTGGCTGGGTTATGCTACTACTTGACGCTTTTCCACTCACCATGGTAACCCTGGAGAAAATTTTTAAGAATTCAAAACTTAATGCCAAACATCCAGGCGCTTCATCTAGCCAATCTTGGCCGTGAAAGGTGCTACTTCTGACTCTTTTCCATTCAACCCTGCCACCCTGGAGGAAATTTTTTAATTTTCAAAACCTGAGTCCAAACGCCCAGGCGCTTCATCATCCAGCCGATCTTGGCTGGGTTAAGTGCTACTTCTTGACGCTTTTCCACTCACCATGGTAACCCTGGAGAAAATTTTTAAGAATTCAAAACTTAATGCCAAACATCCAGGCGCTTCATCTAGCCAATCTTGGCCGTGAAAGGTGCTACTTTGACTCTTTTTCCATTCAACCCCTGCCACCCTGGAGGAAATTTTTTAATTTTCAAAACCTGAGTCCAGATATCCAGGCGCTTCATCCAGCCGATCTTGGCTGGGTTATGCTACTTCTTGACGCTTTTCCACTCACCATGGTAACCCTGGAGAAAATTTTTAAGAATTCAAAACTTAATGCCAAACATCCAGGCGCTTCATCTAGCCAATCTTGGCCGTGAAAGGTGCTACTTCTTGACTCTTTTCCCATTCAACCCCTGCCACCCTGGAGGAAATTTTTTAATTTTTCAAAGCCTGAGTCCAAACGCCCAGGCGCTTCATCCAGCCGATCTTGGCTGGGTTAAGTGCTACTTCTGACGCTTTTCCACTCACCATGGTAACCCTGGAGAAAATTTTTAAGAATTCAAAACTTAATGCCAAACATCCAGGCGCTTCATCTAGCCAATCTTGGCCGTGAAAGGTGCTACTTCTTGACTCTTTTCCATTCAACCCCTGCCACCCTGGAGGAAATTTTTTAATTTTCAAAACCTGAGTCCAAATATCCAGGCGCTTCATCCAGCCGATCTTGGCTGGGTTAAGTGCTACTTCTTGACGCTTTTCCACTCGACCATGGTAACCCTGAGAAAATTTTTAAGAATTCAAAACTTAATGCCAAACATCCAGGCGCTTCATCTAGCCAATCTTGGCCGTGAAAGGTGCTACTTCTTGACTCTTTTCCATTCAACCCCTGCCACCCTGGAGGAAATTTTTTAATTTTCAAAACCTGAGTCCAAATATCCAGGCGCTTCATCCAGCCGATCTTGGCTGGGTTAAGTGCTACTTCTGACGCTTTTCCACTCGACCATGGTAACCCCTGAGAAAATTTTTAAGAATTCAAAACTTAATGCCAAACATCCAGGCTTCATCTAGCCAATCTTGGCCGTGAAAGGTGCTACTTCTTGACTCTTTTCCACTCAACCCCTGCCACCCTGGAGGAAATTTTTTTTAAATTTTCAAAGCCTGAGTCCAAACGCCCAGGCGCTTCATCCAGCCGATCTTGGCTGGGTTATGCTACTTCTGGACGCTTTTCCACTCGACCATGGTAACCCTGGAGAAAATTTTTAAGAATTCAAAACTTAATGCCAAACATCCAGGCTTCATCTAGCCAATCTTGGCCGTGAAAGGTGCTACTTCTTGACTCTTTTCCATTCAACCCTGCCACCCCTGGAGGAAATTTTTTAATTTTCAAAACCTGAGTCCAAATATCCAGGCGCTTCATCCAGCCGATCTTGGCTGGGTTAAGTGCTACTTCTTGACGCTTTTCCACTCACCATGGTAACCCTGGAGAAAAAATTTTAAGAATTCAAAACTTAATGCCAAACATCCAGGCGCTTCATCTAGCCAATCTTGGCCGTGAAAGGTGCTACTTCTTGACTCTTTTCCACTCAACCCCTGCCACCCTGGAGGAAATTTTTTAATTTTCAAAAACTGAGTCCAGATATCCAGGCGCTTCATCCAGCCGATCTTGGCTGGGGCTGGGTTAGTGCTACTTCTGACGCTTTTCCACTCACCATGGTAACCCTGGAGAAAATTTTAAGAATTCAAAACTTAATGCCAAACATCCAGGCGCTTCATCTAGCCAATCTTGGCCGTGAAAGGTGCTACTTCTGACTCTTTTTCCACTCAACCCCTGCCACCCTGGAGGAAATTTTTTAATTTTCAAAGCCTGAAGTCCAAACGCCCAGGCGCTTCATCCAGCCGATCTTGGCTGGGTTATGTGCTACTTCTGACGCTTTTCCACTCACCATGGTAACCCTGGAGAAAATTTTTAAGAATTCAAAACTTAATGCCAAACATCCAGGCGCTTCATCTAGCCAATCTTGGCCGTGAAAGGTGCTACTTCTTGACTCTTTCCATTCAACCCCTGCCACCCTGGAGGAAATTTTTTAATTTTCAAAACCTGAGTCCAATACGCTAGGCGCTTCATCCAGCCGATCTTGGCTGGGTTAAGTGCTACTTCTTGACGCTTTTCCACTCACCATGGTAACCCTGGAGAAAATTTTTAAGAATTCAAAACTTAATGCCAAACATCCAGGCGCTTCATCTAGCCAATCTTGGCCGTGAAAGGTGCTACTTCTGACTCTTTTCCATTCAACCCCTGCCACCCTGGAGGAAATTTTTTAATTTTCAAAACCTGAGTCCAAATATCCAGGCGCTTCATCCAGCCGATCTTGGCTGGGTTAAGTGCTACTTCTGACGCTTTTCCACTCACCATGGTAACCCTGGAGAAAATTTTTAAGAATTCAAAACTTAATGCCAAACATCCAGGCGCTTCATCTAGCCAATCTTGGCCGTGAAAGGTGCTACTTCTTGACTCTTTCCCACTCAACCCCTGCCACCCTGGAGGAAATTTTTTAATTTTCAAAACCTGAGTCCAAACGCCCAGGCGCTTCATCCAGCCGATCTTGGCTGGGTTAAGTGCTACTTCTTGACGCTTTTCCACTCACCATGGTAACCCTGGAGAAAATTTTTAAGAATTCAAAACTTAATGCCAAACATCCAGGCGCTCATCTAGCCAATCTTGGCCGTGAAAGGTGCTACTTCTTGACTCTTTCCATTCAACCCCTGCCACCCTGGAGGAAATTTTTTAATTTTCAAAACCTGAAAGTCCAAACGCCCAGGCGCTTCATCCAGCCGATCTTGGCTGGGTTAAGTGCTACTTCTGACGCTTTTCCACTCGACCATGGTAACCCTGGAGAAAATTTTTAAGAATTCAAAACTTAATGCCAAACATCCAGGCGCTTCATCTAGCCAATCTTGGCCGTGAAAGGTGCTACTTCTTGACTCTTTTTCCACTCAACCCCTGCCACCCTGGAGGAAATTTTTTAATTTTCAAAACCTGAGTCCAAACGCCCAGGCGCTTCATCCAGCCGATCTTGGCTGGGTTAAGTGCTACTTCTTGACGCTTTTCCACTCACCATGGTAACCCTGGAGAAAATTTTTAAGAATTCAAAACTTAATGCCAAACATCCAGGCGCTTCATCTAGCCAATCTTGGCCGTGAAAGGTGCTACTTCTTGACTCTTTTCCACTCAACCCCTGCCACCCTGGAGGAAATTTTTAATTTTCAAAGCCTGAGTCCAAACGCCCAGGCGCTTCATCCAGCCGATCTTGGCTGGGTTATGCTACTTCTTGACGCTTTTCCACTCACCATGGTAACCCTGGAGAAAATTTTTTTAAGAATTCAAAACTTAATGCCAAACATCCAGGCGCTTCATCTAGCCAATCTTGGCCGTGAAAGGTGCTACTTCTGACTCTTTTCCACTCAACCCTGCCACCCTGGAGGAAATTTTTAATTTTCAAAGCCTGAGTCCAAACGTCCAGGCGCTTCATCCAGCCGATCTTGGCTGGGTTAAGTGCTACTTCTGACGCTTTTCCACTCGACCATGGTAACCCTGGAGAAAATTTTTTAGAATTCAAAACTTAATGCCAAACATCCAGGCGCTTCATCTAGCCAATCTTGGCCGTGAAAGGTGCTACTTCTTGACTCTTTTTCCATTCAACCCCTGCCACCCTGGAGGAAATTTTTAATTTTCAAAACTAAAGTCCAAATATCCAGGCGCTTCATCCAGCCGATCTTGGCTGGGTTAAGTGCTACTTCTGACGCTTTTCCACTCACCATGGTAACCCTGGAGAAAATTTTTAAGAATTCAAAACTTAATGCCAAACATCCAGGCGCTTCATCTAGCCAATCTTGGCCGTGAAAGGTGCTACTTCTTGACTCTTTTCCACTCAACCCCTGCCACCCTGGAGGAAATTTTTTAATTTTCAAAACCTGAGTCCAAACGCCCAGGCGCTTCATCCAGCCGATCTTGGCTGGGTTAAGCTGCTACTTCTGACGCTTTTCCACTCACCATGGTAACCCTGGAGAAAATTTTTAAGAATTCAAAACTTAATGCCAAACATCCAGGCGCTTCATCTAGCCAATCTTGGCCGTGAAAGGTGCTACTTCTTGACTCTTTTTCCACTCAACCCTGCCACCCTGGAGGAAATTTTTAAATTTTCAAAGCCTGAGTCCAAACGCCCAGGCGCTTCATCCAGCCGATCTTGGCTGGGTTAAGTGCTACTTCTGACGCTTTTCCACTCACCATGGTAACCCTGGAGAAAATTTTTAAGAATTCAAAACTTAATGCCAAACATCCAGGCGCTTCATCTAGCCAATCTTGGCCGTGAAAGGTGCTACTTCTTGACTCTTTTCCACTCAACCCCTGCCACCCTGGAGGAAATTTTTTAATTTTCAAAGCCTGAGTCCAAACGCCCAGGCGCTTCATCCAGCCGATCTTGGCTGGGTTAAGTGCTACTTCTTGACGCTTTTTCCACTCACTCATGGTAACCCTGGAGAAAATTTTTTTAAGAATTCAAAACTTAATGCCAAACATCCAGGCGCTTCATCTAGCCAATCTTGGCCGTGAAAGGTGCTACTTCTTGACTCTTTTCCCACTCAACCCTGCCACCCTGGAGGAAATTTTTAATTTTTCAAAACCTGAGTCCAAACGCCCAGGCGCTTCATCCAGCCGATCTTGGCTGGGTTAAGTGCTACTTCTTGACGCTTTTCCACTCACCATGGTAACCCTGAGAAAATTTTTAAGAATTCAAAACTTAATGCCAAACATCCAGGCGCTTCATCTAGCCAATCTTGGCCGTGAAAGGTGCTACTTCTTGACTCTTTTCCACTCAACCCCTGCCACCCTGGAGGAAATTTTTTAATTTTCAAAACCTGAGTCCAAACGCCAGGCGCTTCATCCAGCCGATCTTGGCTGGGTTAAGTGCTACTTCTGACGCTTTTCCACTCGACCATGGTAACCCTGGAGAAAATTTTTAAGAATTCAAAACTTAATGCCAAACATCCAGGCGCTTCATCTAGCCAATCTTGGCCGTGAAAGGTGCTACTTCTTGACTCTTTTCCACTCAACCCTGCCACCCTGGAGGAAATTTTTTAATTTTCAAAGCCTGAGTCCAAACGCCCAGGCGCTTCATCCAGCCGATCTTGGCTGGGTTATGCTACTTCTTGACGCTTTTCCACTCGACCATGGTAACCCTGGAGAAAAATTTTAAGAATTCAAAACTT
Source organism: Puntigrus tetrazona (assembly GCF_018831695.1). Classification (NCBI taxonomy): domain Eukaryota; kingdom Metazoa; phylum Chordata; class Actinopteri; order Cypriniformes; family Cyprinidae; genus Puntigrus; species Puntigrus tetrazona. Next base: position 6,681 of record NW_025048757.1, on the reverse strand, counting down.
AATGCCAAACATCCAGGCGCTTCATCTAGCCAATCTTGGCCGTGAAAGGTGCTACTTCTTGACTCTTTTCCACTCAACCCCTGCCACCCTGGAGGAAATTTTTTAATTTTCAAAGCCTGAGTCCAAACGTCCAGGCGCTTCATCCAGCCGATCTTGGCTGGGTTATGCTACTTCTGACGCTTTTCCACTCACCATGGTAACCCTGGAGAAAATTTTTAAGAATTCAAAACTTAATGCCAAACATCCAGGCGCTTCATCTAGCCAATCTTGGCCGTGAAAGGTGCTACTTCTTGACTCTTTTCCACTCAACCCCTGCCACCCTGGAGGAAATTTTTTAATTTTCAAAGCTGAGTCCAGATATCTAGGCGCTTCATCCAGCCGATCTTGGCTGGGTTAAGTGCTACTTCTGACGCTTTTCCACTCACCATGGTAACCCTGGAGAAAATTTTTAAGAATTCAAAACTTAATGCCAAACATCCAGGCTTCATCTAGCCAATCTTGGCCGTGAAAGGTGCTACTTCTGACTCTTTTTCCATTCAACCCTCTGCCACCCTGGAGGAAATTTTTTAATTTTTCAAAAGCCTGAGTCCAAACGCCCAGGCGCTTCATCCAGCCGATCTTGGCTGGGTTATGCTACTTCTTGACGCTTTTCCACTCACCATGGTAACCCTGGAGAAAATTTTTAAGAATTCAAAACTTAATGCCAAACATCCAGGCGCTTCATCTAGCCAATCTTGGCCGTGAAAGGTGCTACTTCTTGACTCTTTTCCACTCAACCCCTGCCACCCTGGAGGAAATTTTTTAAATTTTCAAAGCCTGAGTCCAAACGTCCAGGCGCTTCATCCAGCCGATCTTGGCTGGGTTAAGTGCTACTTCTTGACGCTTTTCCACTCACCATGGTAACCCTGGAGAAAATTTTTAAGAATTCAAAACTTAATGCCAAACATCCAGGCGCTTCATCTAGCCAATCTCTTGGCCGTGAAAGGTGCTACTTCTTGACTCTTTTCCACTCAACCCCTGCCACCCTGGAGGAAATTTTTTAATTTTCAAAGCCTGAGTCCAAACGCCCAGGCGCTTCATCCAGCCGATCTTGGCTGGGTTAAGTGCTACTTCTTGACGCTTTTCCACTCGACCATGGTAACCCTGAGAAAATTTTTTTAAGAATTCAAAACTTAATGCCAAACATCCAGGCGCTTCATCTAGCCAATCTTGGCCGTGAAAGGTGCTACTTCTTGACTCTTTTCCACTCAACCCCTGCCACCCTGGAGGAAATTTTTTAATTTTCAAAACCTGAGTCCAAACGCCCAGGCGCTTCATCCAGCCGATCTTGGCTGGGTTAAGTGCTACTTCTTGACGCTTTTCCACTCGACCATGGTAACCCTGGAGAAAATTTTTAAGAATTCAAAACTTAATGCCAAACATCCAGGCGCTTCATCTAGCCAATCTTGGCCGTGAAAGGTGCTACTTCTTGACTCTTTTCCATTCAACCCCTGCCACCCTGGAGGAAATTTTTTAATTTTCAAAACCTGAGTCCAAATATCCAGGCGCTTCATCCAGCCGATCTTGGCTGGGTTAAGTGCTACTTCTTGACGCTTTTCCACTCACCATGGTAACCCTGGAGAAAATTTTTAAGAATTCAAAACTTAATGCCAAACATCCAGGCGCTTCATCTAGCCAATCTTGGCCGTGAAAGGTGCTACTTCTTGACTCTTTTCCACTCAACCCCTGCCACCCTGGAGGAAATTTTTTAATTTTCAAAGCCTGAGTCCAAACGCCCAGGCGCTTTCATCCAGCCGATCTTGGCTGGGTTAAGTGCTACTTCTGGACGCTTTTCCACTGACCATGGTAACCCTGGAGAAAATTTTTAAGAATTCAAAACTTAATGCCAAACATCCAGGCGCTTCATCTAGCCAATCTTGGCCGTGAAAGGTGCTACTTCTTGACTCTTTTCCACTCAACCCCTGCCACCCTGGAGGAAATTTTTTAATTTTCAAACCTGAGTCCAAACGCCCAGGCGCTTCATCCAGCCGATCTTGGCTGGGTTATGCTACTTCTTGACGCTTTTCCACTCACCATGGTAACCCTGAGAGAAAATTTTTAAGAATTCAAAACTTAATGCCAAACATCCAGGCGCTTCATCTAGCCAATCTTGGCCGTGAAAGGTGCTACTTCTGACTCTTTTCCACTCAACCCTGCCACCCTGGAGGAAATTTTTTAATTTTCAAAGCCTGAGTCCAAACGTCCAGGCGCTTCATCCAGCCGATCTTGGCTGGGTTATGCTACTTCTGACGCTTTTTCCACTCACCATGGTAACCCTGAGAAAATTTTTAAGAATTCAAAACTTAATGCCAAACATCCAGGCGCTTCATCTAGCCAATCTTGGCCGTGAAAGGTGCTACTTCTTGACTCTTTTCCACTCAACCCTGCCACCCTGGAGGAAATTTTTAATTTTCAAAGCCTGAGTCCAAACGCCCAGGCGCTTCATCCAGCCGATCTTGGCTGGGTTAAGTGCTACTTCTGGACGCTTTTCCACTCACCATGGTAACCCTGGAGAAAATTTTTAAGAATTCAAAACTTAATGCCAAACATCCAGGCGCTTCATCTAGCCAATCTTGGCCGTGAAAGGTGCTACTTCTGACTCTTTTCCACTCAACCCCTGCCACCCTGGAGGAAATTTTTTAATTTTCAAAGCTGAAAGTCCAAACGCCCAGGCGCTTCATCCAGCCGATCTTGGCTGGGTTAAGTGCTACTTCTGACGCTTTTCCACTCACCATGGTAACCCTGGAGAAAATTTTTAAGAATTCAAAACTTAATGCCAAACATCCAGGCGCTTCATCTAGCCAATCTTGGCCGTGAAAGGTGCTACTTCTTGACTCTTTTCCACTCAACCCCTGCCACCCTGGAGGAAATTTTTTAATTTTCAAAGCCTGAGTCCAAACGCCCAGGCGCTTCATCCAGCCGATCTTGGCTGGGTTATGCTACTTCTTGACGCTTTTCCACTCACCATGGTAACCCTGGAGAAAATTTTTAAGAATTCAAAACTTAATGCCAAACATCCAGGCGCTTCATCTAGCCAATCTTGGCCGTGAAAGGTGCTACTTCTTGACTCTTTTCCACTCAACCCCTGCCACCCTGGAGGAAATTTTTTAATTTTCAAAGCTGAAAGTCCAAACGCCCAGGCGCTTCATCCAGCCGATCTTGGCTGGGTTAAGTGCTACTTCTGACGCTTTTCCACTCACCATGGTAACCCTGGAGAAAATTTTTTAAGAATTCAAAACTTAATGCCAAACATCCAGGCGCTTCATCTAGCCAATCTTGGCCGTGAAAGGTGCTACTTCTTGACTCTTTTCCACTCAACCCCTGCCACCCTGGAGGAAATTTTTTAATTTTCAAAGCCTGAGTCCAAACGCCCAGGCGCTTCATCCAGCCGATCTTGGCTGGGTTATGCTACTTCTTGACGCTTTTCCACTCACCATGGTAACCCTGGAGAAAATTTTTAAGAATTCAAAACTTAATGCCAAACATCCAGGCGCTTCATCTAGCCAATCTTGGCCGTGAAAGGTGCTACTTCTGACTCTTTTCCACTCAACCCCTGCCACCCTGGAGGAAATTTTTTAATTTTCAAACCTGAGTCCAAATATCCAGGCGCTTCATCCAGCCGATCTTGGCTGGGTTAAGTGCTACTTCTGACGCTTTTCCACTCACCCATGGTAACCCTGGAGAAAATTTTTAAGAATTCAAAACTTAATGCCAAACATCCAGGCGCTTCATCTAGCCAATCTTGGCCGTGAAAGGTGCTACTTCTGACTCTTTTTCCACTCAACCCCTGCCACCCTGGAGGAAATTTTTAATTTTCAAAGCCTGAGTCCAAACGCCCAGGCGCTTCATCCAGCCGATCTTGGCTGGGTTAAGCTACTTCTTGACGCTTTTCCACTCGACCATGGTAACCCTGAGAAAATTTTTAAGAATTCAAAACTTAATGCCAAACATCCAGGCGCTTCATCTAGCCAATCTTGGCCGTGAAAGGTGCTACTTCTTGACTCTTTTTCCACTCAACCCTGCCACCCTGGAGGAAATTTTTTAATTTTCAAAACTGAAAGTCAAAACGTCCAGGCGCTTCATCCAGCCGATCTTGGCTGGGTTAAGTGCTACTTCTGACGCTTTTCCACTCGACCATGGTAACCCTGGAGAAAATTTTTAAGAATTCAAAACTTAATGCCAAACATCCAGGCGCTTCATCTAGCCAATCTTGGCCGTGAAAGGTGCTACTTCTTGACTCTTTTTCCACTCAACCCTGCCACCCTGGAGGAAATTTTTAATTTTCAAAACCTGAGTCCAAACGCCCAGGCGCTTTCATCCAGCCGATCTTGGCTGGGTTAAGTGCTACTTCTTGACGCTTTTCCACTCACCATGGTAACCCTGGAGAAAATTTTTAAGAATTCAAAACTTAATGCCAAACATCCAGGCGCTTCATCTAGCCAATCTTGGCCGTGAAAGGTGCTACTTGACTCTTTTCCACTCAACCCCTGCCACCCTGGAGGAAATTTTTTAATTTTCAAAACCTGAAGTCCAAATATCCAGGCGCTTCATCCAGCCGATCTTGGCTGGGTTAAGTGCTACTTCTGACGCTTTTCCACTCACCATGGTAACCCCTGGAGAAAATTTTTAAGAATTCAAAACTTAATGCCAAACATCCAGGCGCTTCATCTAGCCAATCTTGGCCGTGAAAGGTGCTACTTCTGACTCTTTTTCCACTCAACCCTGCTGCCACCCTGGAGGAAATTTTTTATTTTCAAAGCTGAAAGTCCAAATATCCAGGCGCTTCATCCAGCCGATCTTGGCTGGGTTAAGCTACTTCTGACGCTTTTCCACTCGACCATGGTAACCCTGAGAAAATTTTTAAGAATTCAAAACTTAATGCCAAACATCCAGGCGCTTCATCTAGCCAATCTTGGCCGTGAAAGGTGCTACTTGACTCTTTTCCATTCAACCCCTGCCACCCTGGAGGAAATTTTTAAATTTTCAAAACCTGAGTCCAAACGCTAGGCGCTTCATCCAGCCGATCTTGGCTGGGTTAAGTGCTACTTCTGACGCTTTTCCACTCATCTTGGCCGTGGTAACCCTGGAGAAAATTTTAAGAATTCAAAACTTAATGCCAAACATCCAGGCGCTTCATCTAGCCAATCTTGGCCGTGGAAAGGTGCTACTTCTGACTCTTTTCCACTCAACCCTGCCACCCTGGAGAAAATTTTTAATTTTCAAAACTTAGTCCAAACATCCAGGCGCTTCATCCAGCCGATCTTGGCTGTGAAAGGTGCTACTTCTTGACTCTTTTTCCACTCAACCCCTGCCACCCTGGAGGAAATTGGCTGGGTTAAGGTGCTACTTCTGACGCTTTTCCACTCACCATGGTAACCCTGGAGAAAATTTTTAAGAATTCAAACTTAATGCCAAACATCCAGGCGCTTCATCTAGCCAATCTTGGCTGGTGAAAGGTGCTACTTCTTGACTCTTTCCACTCAACCCCTGCCAACCCTGGAGGAAATTTTTAATTTTTCAAACCTGAATCCAGATATCCAGGCGCTTCATCCAGCCGATCTTGGCTGGGTTAAGGTGCTACTTCTGACGCTTTTCCACTCACCCATGGTAACCCTGGAGAAAATTTTTTAAGAATTCAAAACTTAATGCCAAACATCCAGGCGCTTCATCTAGCCAATCTTGGCCGTGAAAGGTGCTACTTCTTGACTCTTTTCCACTCAACCACCTGCCACCCTGGAGGAAATTTTTAATTTTTCAAACCTGAGTCCAAACATCCAGGCGCTTCATCCAGCCGATCTTGGCTGGGTAAGTACTACTTCTGACGCTTTTCCACTCAACCATGGTAACCTGGAGAAAATTTTTAAGAATTCAAAACTTAATGCCAAACATCCAGGCGCTTCATCTAGCCAATCTTGGCCGTGAAAGGTGCTACTTCTGACTCTTTTCCACTCAACCCCTGCCACCCTGGAGGAAATTTTTAATTTTCAAAACCTAAGTCCAACATCCAGGCGCTTCATCCAGCCGATCTTGGCTGGGTTAAGCTGCTACTTCTTGACGCTTTTCCACTCAACCATGGTAACCCTGGAGAAAATTTTAAGAATTCAAAACTTAATGCCAAACATCCAGGCGCTTCATCTAGCCAATCTTGGCTGGGAAAGGTGCTACTTCTGACTCTTTCCACTCAACCCCTGCCACCCTGGAGGAAATTCAAAATTTTCAAAGCCAAAACATCCAGGCGCTTCATCCAGCCGATCTTGGCTGTGCTAAGGTGCTACTTCTTGACTGCTTTTCCACTCAAAACTTAATGCCAAACATCCAGGAACCATGGTAAACCCTGGAGGAAATTTTTAAATTTTCAAACCTGAGTCCAGATATCTAGGCGCTCATCCAGCCGATCTTGGCTGGGTTAAGTGCTACTTCTTGGACGCTACTTTTCCACTCACCATGGTAACCCTGGAGAAAATTTTTAAGAATTCAAAACTTAATGCCAAACATCCAGGCGCTTCATCTAGCCAATCTTGGCCGTGAAAGGTGCTACTTCTTGACTCTTTTCCATTCAACCCTGCCACCCTGGAGGAAATTTTTTAATTTTCAAACCTGAGTCCAAATATCCAGGCGCTTCATCCAGCCGATCTTGGCTGG